>NC_138552.1:287213415-287443415 GCF_964273705.1 Natrix helvetica | reverse complement strand
GTCATAACCTTCCCACCAATAGAGATATGAATATAGTATAGTATATTTTTCCACCTAGCAGGGATGCTCCCTTCTACTTTTCTTCTTAGCTGACACATATAAATCAAGCCAGCCTATACATGTCACAGTGCAAAATTTGGGTGATGTATTATGCCTTCACAGCATCAATAGCTTCCCAACAAGCAGAGTTTCTGTCAGTGTCAAAAGAGAGAGGCAAAAAAACTCCTAGAATCTGCCCTATGTCTAAGATATAAATAGGCTGGAGACAGAAAGGAAAAAAGGGAGCCTTTAATTTATCATTACTGTTATTTTATGACATTTTGAAAGCATCTGAATGCAGGATCTTTTTGAGTTTTTGATCGTGTGTTTTTTGAAAAGCATAAATGCAGCCCGTTGGCCTTTCCCAGCAGAGGGGAAGAATATAGGTAATTCTTAACTTACAACCACTCATTTAGTGACTGCTCAAAGTTATGAAGGGGCTGAAAAAGTGACTTACCATTAGTCTTGGCACTTACACGTCGCAGCATCCTCATATTACGTGATCAAAATTTGGACGCTTGGCAACTGGCATTTTTTGCGACCTTCCCAGCTGGTTTCTGACAAGCAAAGTCAATGGGGGAAATTGGGTTTACTTAACAACTGCATGAATCACTTAACAGCAGCGGTGATTTGCATAACAGCCTCAGCAAAAGAAGATTCTAAAATTGGACACACAAGCCACTTTATAACTGTCTTGCTTAGCAACTGAAATTCTGATCCCAAATTGTGATTGTAAGTTGAGAACTACCCATGGGGCATTGTTGGCAACTTTAAGCTGCATGGATTACAATGTCCAGAATTCCCTGCCAGTACACAGTATCCCGCCCTCCTGGGATATGTTGGAAAAAAAGCCATATGAGGGTTTTGGGGACAATTGCCAGGAGACCGGGAGTTCTAGACCCACCTTAGGCATGAAAGCCCGTTGGGTGACTTTGGGCCAATCACCAGGAGATGGTGAGTTCTAGTCCCGCCTTAGGCACGAAACACAGCTGGTTGACTGGGCCAGTCATTCTCTCTCAAAACTTTGTATCACTGTCGTATGTATGTATGTATGTATGTATGTATGTATGTATGTATGTATGTGTTGTATTTGTGCTGATAAATAAATAAAGGGAGACTAGTATAGATCTATTTCAAGCTATTTAGCTCTCATCAGCTAGCCATACCCTTACTGGGAATCGAACCAGGGCTGTATTGCATATTAGGCTGATGTAATTGCCACTAAGCCACAGGCTCTCTTCCTTATCAGCTGAGCCAGGGAAATAGGTATGTATTTGTGTTACAACCCCTGGTATGCCCAAATATGGGAGGGAGCTCACTACTCCCCCTTTCTGTCCTTCGGCTCATTACAGAGGACCATCCAGGCAGAAAACCATATTTTTATTTTTAATGTTGCCTTTTTATATTTGTGTTGTATTTGTGCTGATAAATAAATAAAGGGAGACTAGTATAGATCTATTTCAAGTTATTTAGCTCTCATCAGCTAGCCATACCCTTACTGGGAATCGAACCAGGGCTGTATTGCATATTAGGCCGATGTAATTGCCACTAAGCCACGGGCTCTCTTCCTTATCAGCTGAGCCAGGGAAATAGGTATGTATTTGTGTTACAACCCCTGGTATGCCCAAATATGGGAGGGATAAATAAATAAAAAGGCAACATTAAAAATATGGTTTTCTGCCTGGATGGCCTCCTGTAGTGAGCCGATAGACAGAAAGGGGGAGTAGTGAGTTCCCTCCCATATTTGGGCATATCAGGGGTTGTATATATATATATATAGCCATACCCCTCACGCAACTCAAGAGGGAAGTCCTTTCTTTAAATCTGTGTTGTATTTTGAGATTTTTAAAGTATGGATTGCACCCCCACCTCTCTTGATGCCCCCACCCCAAAACCATACAATGTCACAGTTTCCTCTTTGACTTTTGGGCCAGTTCCTGCAGACCCCTTGCAAATCAAAGTATAAAATGGATTTGATCCAGCCGGATTGGGCTCACCAAGAGATTTGTGTATTCACTAATCAATGTTGCCAATAGATTTTGCAAAGAGAGTTGTCAATTGCTTGTTGTGAAACATTATATTTTTATGCTATGGCTACTGTGACTATGTGCCTTTTATTATAAAGCACAGTCCTTTCTTTCGTAAAGCTGCCCTTTAGATTTCTTTATTTTTTTCCCCCAAAACTCACTTTTGCCCTTTATTTTGGTCTTTTAACTTTTACCCCACAAAGGGCACCCCTTCATGTGCAGTCTTCCGCATTCATGTAATTCATGAATTCTCTCAATGCACAGAAACTGAGTGGCCTTTTAAAAATAAATTTATATTCAGGTAGTCCTCAACTTACCACCATCAGAATTTCCATTGCTGAGCAAGGCAGTTGTTAAGTGAGCCGTGCCTGATTTTACATCCTTTTTAAAGCCAGGGTTGTTAAGGGAATCCTTGCAGTCATTAAAGGAATCATGTGGCCATTAAGTGAATTGACTTTCCCAATTGATTTTGCTTGTTGAAAGCCGGCTGGGAGAGTCGCAAACGGCAGTTTTCAGCCAAACTATGCCATAGTGAAAAATGAGTTCACACTTACGACTGCAACATTTACTTAATGACTGTGCAAAAATGTCATAAAATGACCCTGGCATGTTGCAATTATCATTAATCCATGCCAAGTGCCCAAATTTGATCATATGGTTGTGGGGATGCTTTTCTGCAATTTTGAGGCCCAGTTATAATTTTTTTTCCCCCTGTGCTGTTGAAACTTTAAACATTGCTACACCGATGGTGGTTAAGTTGTACTCTTTACATGTTTTTTTATTGAAATGTGCATTTTTGTAAAGCTTTTCTTGGCTTTGCTTTTGAATTTTCCTTTGTTAAGCAAAGTTAAAAAATATAAACTTTCTTTTTTAATCCTTAGAATTTCTTTCACATTTGCCTTTTTCCCCCCAGCTTTGTCCTTTCCCCTTTCCAAGAAAATATGGTAACTGTGGCTACAGCATATCCTGAATTGGGATATTCCATCTCCCTGCCCAGATGTGTTGAGGAATTCCCACAAGAGCATTCAGCCAAAACAGTTTGCTCTTTCTGAGATTGTGACGTAGGATGTTGTATGAACTCACTTAAAGGGATTTAGCTACCCTAGATACTTCTACCATGACTGTTTATGAGGTAGGCCTCCATTCCTCATAACAATGGACCCAACTGGCTGGAGCATGAAAGTTTTGCTCTTTCAGGGACTTTTATCTTTTTATCTGTACCTTTCAGGGACATTCAAGGTTTAGCCACATTTTGAAGGAGTTTTTTTTCCCCTTTTTGTTCTGTGAATAATAAAGCACTGGTAAATGATGCAATTCCTTAATTAATGGTAAACAAGAGTATAACATCTTATGTACTGGTAACTGAGGGCACAATGTCTTAAGAACCGGCAAATGAGGATTATTTCGTTTAATTTTTAATTTATTATTTATTTGCATCCCACAACAGCTTGCCTCCAGAAGTTGTGAATGCCCCAACACTGGAAGTCTTTAAGAAGATGTTGGACAGCTATTTGTCTGAAACGGTATAGGGTTTCCTGCCTAGGCAGGGGGTTGGACTAGAAGACCTCCAAGGTCTCTTCCAACTCTTCTATTGTATTGTATTAATTATTTTTACAAATAAGAAGACAAACATATCCAACACACCTTCCTCTTCCTATTTTCCCCAAAACAAGGCAGAGGTGGGTTGCCAATTTTTTTACTACCGATTCGCTCATGGATTGTGTGCGTGCATGCGTGCAGCACTTCTGCGCATGCGCAGAAGCGATGGGTGGGCATGCGGACCCTCCCGCTGCCGCTACTACCTGTTCGCCCAATCCGGGCCGAACCGGGAGCAACCCACCTCTGCTGTGAGGTGAGTTGGGCTAAGAGACTGGTCCAAATTCATCCATTTGGATTTCCTAGCTAAGACAGGAAGGACTAGAACTCACAGTCTCCCGTTTTCTAACCTGGCGCCTTAATTGTTAGACCATTCTCGTTATAAGAAATTGAGATTGTTTTTGAGGAGAATTGCCTAATTTGAAGTCTTCTCTCCTCTAAAGGAAGAGAGTAAAAAAAAAAGAGAGAGAAAAGGCAAGATGGTAGCCACAGTTGATTCAGCTGAAGCTCCTGCTTTCTGCATGCAGAGGGACACACATAAGAAAGGGCACATCTCCAAACTGCCTTTTTTGCCCACCCTGCATGAGTACAGCACCCTCTGGGTACAAGATGTCCTACTCCTTAATGGGTTCGTGGGTCTATTGGTCGATCTCAGATGCTAGTTTTCAAAATTCCAAAAGAGTTCTACATTTTGCAAAAGGTTTTTAACAAGTTTAAGTATTAAGGTTCCCCTCGCACATATGTGCTAATCGTTCCTGACTCTAGCAGGGCAGTGCTCATCTCCGTTTCAAAGCCGAAGAGCCCGCACTGTCCGAAGAGGTTCTCCATGGTCATGTGGCCGGTATGACTAAATGCTGAAGGCGCACAGAACGCTGTTTCCTTCCCACCAGAGGTGGTTCCTATTTTTCTACTTAGATTTTTACATGCTTTCGAACTGCTAGGTTGGCAGAAGCTGGGATAAGTAACGGGATTTGAACCGCCGACCTGCCGACCTTTCTGATCGACAAGCTCAGTGTGTTAACTACTGAGCCACCCTCAGTGAGCCACCCTTTTTCAGTGCAAACCGTGAAGGCTACTACAAGAAATAATATAATCTCCCTTTGATGGACGTCAAAGGGGACGTTGAGGATCAGGTATTTGAGGGGAGTTGAGGATCAGGTATTTCTTCTGTGTGGCTTTCCAATTGGCTTCACCCCTTTCCAAGGAAGTCACTTTCAGTGGTATGTCTAGTAGTCCCAGGCCTGATCCTGCTTAACTCTTTTCTGAGGTCAGCCAAGGTCAGCCCCGAAAAGTCTTGGAAAATTAAAATTAAATTAGTGTGAAATAGACAGCTACCACAGAGCAATTTTGCAGTGACAAGGAGCTCGTTTGCTCATCCATCTCTGTCTGTTTCATAATCGCACTCAAGGACAGTCGAACAAGATGAAACTGTGCTGCTAAAACCATTGATTTTGGGAAACTACTATTTTCGGTTTTAAAAAAGCCAGATCTTCATCTTTCCAGATTTGCAGATGGGGGGCTCTAAATTAGGCATACCAATCTAACAGAATAACAGAGTTGGAAGGGACCTTGGAAGTTTCCTAGTCCTAGTCCTCTGCTCAAGCAGGAAACGCAGGGGTAGGCTTCAAAATTTTTAGCAAGGGGTCCTCCATCCGGTTGCTGGGTGGGTGTGGCCATGGTGGGCGTGGCCTAGTTGGCATCTTGCACCATGGTAGGGAGGGTGTTTTTGCCCTTCTCAGGCTCCAGAAGCTTACCTCAAGCCTCTGGGAGGGTGAAAATGGCCTCCTCAGGCTCCAGAGCCCCGTTTCCAGCCTTCCCGAATTTTGGGGAGGCCCATTTTTCACCTTCCCCAAGCCTCCGCACATGCCCTGCACTTACCTGCATCCAAAACGGGCCACGTGGGGACTCCTAGAAGGGAAGGGCAGGGTGGGCAGGGCCAGCCAGGAGTGAGATTTGGGGTTTCTCTGAACTGCACAGTATCTTAGCTAGAGGTTCTCCCGAACCCCTGCGAATCCCCAGCCCATCCCTGAAAAACTCTATACCAGCGATGGCGAAACTTTTTTGGCTCACGTGCCATAAGTGGGGGGAGCGCAGGGGGGGTCATGTGCAGGTGGGCTGCACCCATAATGCAATGCGCGACCCGCCAGTGCGCATGTGCACACTACAGGCGCGACCCCCCCATTTTTGCATGCTTTTTTCGCCCTCCCCAGGCTCCAGAGGCTTTATAGGAGTCTGGGGAGGGGGAAAAGAGCCTCCCCCGCCCCCCCGGAAGCCCTCCGAAGGCTTCAGGGACCTTCAGGAGGCTTCCCTGAAGCCTTCGGAGCACTCAAAACGACCCTCTGGGCAAACCGGAAGTCACTTCCGGTTTGCTTGGAGAGTCGTTTTAAGCGCTCCGAAGGCTTCAGGGACCTTCAAGAGGCTCTTCTTAAAATCTTTTGCACTCAGGAGGCTTCAGGGAAGCTCATGAAGCCTCCCGAGGGCCTCCAGGGGGGGGAGGCTCTTTTCGCCCTCCCCAGGCTCCTATAAAGCCTCTGGAGCCTGGGAAGGGCAAAAAATGGCTTTAAAAAAGGGTGAAATCAGCTGGCCAGCGCGCGCACGAGCCTTCCGTGCTCTGACAAATGGCTCCGCGTGCCACCTGTGGCACACATGCCATAGGTTCGCCATCACTGCTCTATACCATTTCAAATAGCTGTCCAGTTTCTTCTTAAAAACCTTCACAACGTCTGGAGACAAGCCATTCCACTCGAACCCCATCTATGATTAAATGAATCATGGTTTATTGAATGAAACCGATCCCATTCCATACCCAGAAAACACCGAACCGTAAGTAACTTGACCTAACACTTCTGCTCAGTAGACTGACCCTCCAACAATCCTCTTTCATTTGAGCTTTAAAAATGCTACGACATCCACACCAGACCTGGTCATTTTATTCCACCCACCCACCCACATCTGGCTCTTTGGCTGTCTCTGTACATGCCATATGAGATTGGTTGGAAATTAGAAATCAAATGTAAATAGCATTTTCTGGTAATTTTTTAAAGAGTTTTTTTTAAAGTCCAAAAGCTTAGATCACTTGGGGCCAGGAAACAAGTCTTCTTCTCACACTGAATCCATGGGAGATATCATACTGAATATTTCACCCATACCAGGGGTCGAAAACATCAGGAAGCACAAAGGTCCTAACCGGAAGCCCCCTATTGAATTCTGGAGCTGACCGGAAGTTCAGTTCCCCCACCATAGAGTCTCCTCCTAGTGCGGCATATTTTTTCCTCTACCTGTCATAACCAAAAGCCCGATCAATTGTGGAGACAACTGGAAAACCCTCCCCTTGCCATAGAGTCTTCTCCTGGCGCACTGTGCTTCTCTCCCCACCCCCACCGGAAGTTCCTCTCAAAGTTGTGGCACCGACCGTTGACGGATCTGCAGCAGAGGGAGGAAAGAGCCACATGCGGCTCCAGAGCCGCAGTTTGCTGACCCCTGACCCATACTAAGATGCCACTTGAAAAAACTGGTTCCCGGATGTCAGGCCAGCCCTTTCAGGAAGCTTGAAAAGTGGGCCTTCTCCTTGACTATTTTGGAAGACAACATAAACATAAGACTCCCTTTTGGCACTGACGATGTTACCTAGTTGGGTCATGCAATGTCTGAAAGAAAACAACCAAACTCAGAGAGCACCAAGGACTTCACAGTTTTAACTCCAAGCTACAGACATTCCCTTCAGCTTGGAATCTGGCTGATTATTCAGGGTTGTCCAATCAAAAGACAGCAACTGTGACAGTATGATTGAACCTATGCCTTGTTTTTGCCTCCTTAAAAATAGGCAGAGCTTGGATCACACCACAATGGCTGCCATCTTGATTTTTTAAAATTATACTTTGAAGACATCCCTGGGTTGACATAACAAACATGTACTGTTATGCATAGATTCAGGGGATTTGCTTTTTCTATGACCTTTAAGCCACCAAGAATCTTTGGATGAAATGCCCTACAAATGTCTGTAAAAACCCATAAATAAATGAATATTGAAGAGTTATGACAAAATAAGGCCAAAACCCCCCCAGACGGGGGCATTTAAAAGTTTAATACAATACAATACAATACAATACAATAGTAGAGTTGGAAGGGACGTTGGAGGTCTTCTAGTCCAATCCCCTGCCTAGGCAGGAAACCCTATACCGTTTCAGACAAATGGCTATCCAACATCTTCTTAAAGACTTCCAGTGTTGGGGCATTCATAACTTCTGGAGGCAAGCTGTTCCACTGATTAATTGTTCTAGCTGTCAGGAAGTTTCTCCTGTTCTAAGTTGCTTCTCTTCTGGATTAGTTTCCACCCATTGCTTCTTGTTCTACCCTCAGGTGCCTTGGAAAATAGTTTGACTCCCTCTTCTTTGTGGCAACCCCTGAGATATTGGAAGACTGCTATCATGTCACCCCTAGTCCTTCTTTTCATTAAACTAGACATACCCAGTTCCTGCAACCGTTCTTCCTATGTTTTAGCCTCCAGTCCCCTAATCCTCTTTGTTGCTCTTCTCTGCACTCTTTCTAGAGTCTCCACATCTTTTTTACATCGTGGCGACCAAAAATGAATGCTGTATTCCAAGTGTGGCCTTACCAAGGCCTTATAAACTGGTATTAACACTTGTATCTGTATCTGTGTATTTCGTTTTTCTTGCCTAAATGTAGAACCTTACTCTTTTCACCATTGAATTTCATTTTATTAGATAGTGCCCAATGTTCAAGTTTGTCAAGATCCTTCTGTATCTTAAGCCTATCTTCTGGAGTGTTGGCTATTTCTGCCAGCTTGGTGTCATCTGAAAATTTGATGAGTTCCCCATTTATTCCCTCATCCAAATCATTGAAGAAGATGTTGAAGAGTACTGGGCCCAAAACAGAATCTTGGGGTACTCCACTGCATACTTCCCATCTCATGTATTTATATTTATATTTATGTTATATTTATATAATATTTGTGTCACTACACACAAAAACACTCTTAACACAATTTATCCAAGAATATATATTTGGACAATAAATTTTAACATTTTGAAAAATCATTACAAGTCAATCCTTCACTGAATTTTCTTGCTGGAAACTGGCTGCGAATGTCACAATGGGCAAATACATAATCCTGAGATGCTCCAACCCTTGTAAATACATGCGGGTTACCAAGTGCCCAAATTTTGATCATGTGACTCTGAGGCTGCAATGGTCGTAAGCATGAGGACCAGTTGTAAGTCTCATTTTTTTCAGTGCTGTCATAACTTTGAATGCTTGCTAAACAAATGGTTACAAATCGGAGTCTACCTGTAATTAAGAACCCAATTTTGTTTCGTAGCAGATGGAGAAATGCGTTTCAGGATGCTCCATTTACTTTTGTGAGACTTGGAAAACTCAGCAGAAGAAACAGAGTTTGATCTCTTAGGCTGTATTGCCATCTACTGACTGTTTCCTTGTAGTGCTTCAAATTGTCCAAATTCTTCCATTGGAAAGTGTTGTTTAGATCCGAGACTTTGCTAACTGTATTTCACAGGACTTTAAAGTTCTGAGAACTTGGTGGGCTTCCCTGAAAGACCAAAAATAAAGTTCACACAAATCTAGACAATTTCCCATCATTAGAGTTTTGAAAATCCTTGGTGTAGGACAGAATTTCTCAACCCTGGCAACTTTAAAATGTTTGGATTTCAACTCCCAGAATTCCCCAGCCAGCCAGACTGGCTGGGGAATTCTGGGAGTTAAAGTCCAGACATCTTAAGGTCTCTCAGCCTTCCATCCTTCCAAAGGGGGTAAAATAAGGACCCGGATTGTTGGGGGCAAGAGGCTGAGTCTGTAAACCGTTTACTAAAAGGTAAAGGTTCCCTTCACATGTATGTGTTAATCATTCCTGACTCTAGGGGGCAGTGCTCATCTCCGTTTCAAAGCTGAAGTGCCAGTACTGTCAGAAGACGTCTCCATGTTCATGTGGCCGGCATGACTAACCACTATAGGCGCCCGGAACGCTGTTACCTTCCCACCAAAGTTGGTCCCTATTTTTCTACTTGCATTTTTTACATGCTCTCGAACTGCTAGATTTGGCAGAAGCTGGGGCAAGTAACGGGATTCGAACCGCCGAACTGCTGACCTTTCTGATCGACAAGCTCAGTGTCTTAGCCATTGAGCCATCGCACCCCTAAATCACTTAGAGAGGGGTGTAAAGCACTGTGAAGCGGTATATAAGTCTAAGTGCTATTGCTATTTTAAAAAGCAGGCAGGCAATTAACTAAGTCTTAGAAGAGGAATACCGTATTCACCATCTGCTTTATTGATTACGTGCCATCCAGTCACTGGCAACCAGTGGTGGGTTGCTTCTCGTTTGCCCAGGTTCGGCCAAACCGGTAGTAGCAGTGGCAGGAGGCCCCGTCCACCCACGTGGATGCTTCTGCGCATGCGCAGAAGCATTGTGTGCACGCACAAGAGCACACGGGAGCATGCCCGAACCGGTAGAAAAAGCATTTGCAACCCACCACTGCTGACAACTCTTAGCAACCACATAGATTTTCTCACCAATGATCTTCCGCCAACCTGGCCTTTCAGATAACCCCAATGGTGTACCCACCATCGCCTCTGTAACTGAGCCCCTCCTCCTTCCCGCTGGTGAGCCGCCTCCTCCCTTACCTTCCATCCTTCCCAGCATCCCAACCTTCTCCAGGGAGCTGGGTCTTCGCATGGAGTCCAAAATAGGATAAGTTCAGTCTGTGCCTCAAGTGAGAACCCTGGGGTTGATGTCAGGGATCCAAGTAACACCCCCAACGAAAGAAGACTCCGAGTTTGAGTTTCCTCAAAGTTCCATTTTATTAGAGATGTCATGTTGGCACATCTGGGAAAACCCGAATCTGAAAGCTTCCAGGTTTTCCCCCACCCAAGTGAAAATTCAAGCCCCTGTCCAGCACCCAGATGTCCATCACGTGGTCCAATCAGGTACCATCCAAGAGGAGATGCCTCCCATTCACCTCATGGCAGCTGCAGGGTCAGTTGACCTTGATTTTCTGGGAAAGGAACGTTATTTAGACTATAGATCTCCCATACTCCATAGAATCCCCCGTCCCGTTTTCCTTTTGTGCACCAAAGCCCTTGTCTTCTGCACAACACTGATCCCAGTGCGAAACCAGGCTGTTTCAAAATCATTTTTGTTGTTGTTGAGGTGCTGTGTGCCCTACGGGTTTAAATTGTCAAATTGTCTGGAGTGGTATAGGGTCTCCTACTCAAGCAGGGGGGTTGGACTAGAAGACCTCCAAGATCCCTTCCAACTCTGTTATACTGTCAACCTCATTTTTGGACTTGAAACAGATGTTGTATGCACAACATTGAAAGCGCCAAAGGTTTATCTGGAAGATAATCCCCATGTAGAACTTTTAAGCCTCTAATAAATTTTGCTTGCTGGCATTTTCTCTTATGCACAAAAGCTCACAATCCAGGTCCTTAAGAGTTTAAATTAGCACCATTTTGACTATACAGATAGACCTTGGCTTACAAGTATTCCTTTAACTACCATTTGAAGTTGCAATGGATGAAAAAGTGACCGGTCCTCATGAAATGTCATAACATTCCCCGGGTCATGTCTTCAAAATTCAGGAGTTTGGAAACTAGTATTTACTTAAGAGTTCAGTGGCTAAGACGCTGAGCTTGTCAATCACAAAAGTCTGCAGTTCAGCAGTTCAAATCCCTAGTGCTGCTTAACGGAGTGAGCTCCCGTTGCTTGTCCCAGCTTCTGCCAACCTAGCAGTTTGAAAGCACATCAAAATGCAAGTAGAAAAATAGGGACCACCTTTGGTGGGAAGGTAACAACGTTCTGTGCCCTCGGCGTTTAGTCATGCCGGCCACATGACCACGGAGACGTCTTCGGACAGCGCTGCTCTTCAGCTTTGAAATGGAGATGAGCACCGCCCCCTAGAGTCGGGAACAACTAGCACGTATGTGCAGGGGGAACCTTTACCTTTAAGATATTTACTAGTTGCTGTTAAGTATTTACATTTGCTGCATCCTGGGATCAACTTTTGTGACTTTCCTAGATGGCCTCCTACAAGCAATGGGAAAGTCAGATTTGCTTAACAAATCCCGTGATTCACTTAACAATGGCAGTGGCTCATTTAACACTTAACAGGACTTAAAAGCTATTAAAATCAGGTATGACTCACTTAACAACCATTTGGCTTAGAAACAGAAATTCTGGTCCCATTTCTGGTTGTAAGCAGAAGGCTGGTTCTTCTCAACTTTTCCTGATTAACCATTAGGAAGGGACGGGGTAGCAAAACAAGTAGGAAGGGCTTTATACATTTATACCCTTTGCTTTCTGGTTCTTCGGTAACTGACTTCATGGCAGCCATTTTGTGACTCCACTCACTGCTGCAAATTGACACCTAGTTTTCATATTCGTAATGGTTGCAGTGTATCGTGGATGTTGGTGGCCACTGATCTTGTGATTCCTCTTGGACACTTTTTTTTGTTTGCAATTCCTTTTTGGACATCTTTAAGTCCTGATTGTGGCAATTAAAAAATCAAAATAAAGACCCAAACTCTATTATTAGGTCAGTGTTTCTCAACCTCATCACCTTTAAGATACGTGAATCTGTGGAGCTGAAGTGGTGCAGTGGTTAGAATGCAGTACTGCAGGCTACTTCTGCTGCCTGCCGGCTGCCTGCAATTTGGCAGTTCAAATCTCACCAGGCTCAAGGTTGACTCGGCCTTCCATCCTTCTGAAGTGGGTAAAATGAGGACCCAGATTTTGGGGGGGCAATATGCTGATTTTGTAAACCGCTTAGAGAGGGCTATTAAAGCACTGTGAAGCGGTGTATGTAAGTCTTATTGCTATTGCTAGAATTCCCCAGCCAGGGAATTTTCTCAAAAAGTAAAAAATTAGTTCCCCCCCAAAAAATTTGGCCAAGTCTTTAAGCCAAGTACCTTAATTATACACAAGAAATCCATGACACTAGTCCCTCACATTTAGAGGCATTTAATTGCTGAAAGTCTTAAAGGTCGACTGATTCACACAATACTTTTTTTTCTACATCTTTTGAGGAAGAAGGTTTTGCCATACACTCCATGTTCTATATAAGACCAATATTTCAAAAAAAAAAAAAATCTGCAATAGAATTGACATACATACAAGACATTTTTTACATTCTCTCCCTTCGGTAATAACTCCCAACTCAGCAACCATGTTTTAAATTCATTTATATTTTAATAGTATTAAATTAGCTTAAATTACTTGATTCTTTTTTTTTTAATTCCACATTTGAAACCAATCTAAAAAGGAGCAAAAAAGAAAAAAAAAAGACACCACTGCAATATTAATTCCAAATGTTACTCGTTTTTCCCCGTTCAGTCAGATCTGTACAGCAAAAAAGCAATAAGAATTTGCTGATTACTCTTCCTACCATACAGCAAGCAGGGGAAAGAATCATGCACAAAGGTCAAAAGTTTTTCACGCATTCTAGTGTTTTAAGCGGTGTAATGATACACCCCAAACTATTTCTCTACAGAGGACATTTTGGTATGGAAAAAAAAATCATTTTGTTTGAAGTTCCCTTTTTTAATTCTCCAGTATTTTTTTTTCTCTTGTACAAAATATTACAATGATTTTTATATATATTTACATAGGTTTTTTTTTTCTCCAAACAGCTAGAAAACAGTGATGTCTTACAATCAGGATTGGCGATCCATTTTTCTTTTCTCTGGGTATCCAACATGACTGGGAATTTAAAAAACGCCGCAGCTGTAGTGGTTGAAGTCAAATTCATTGTTTCAGGTGGTCTGCAAAATGAATGTATCCTGATTTCTTGCACAAACCAAGCCTTAATTAAAAGTGAAGTCACAATCAAACAAGGGGCAGGTGGGCCTTACCTAGAACCAAAGCGTTCTAGGTAAGGTAGCTAGCTTTTGTGATTAGAAACATGGATATGCCTATTATGTCGGATGTGCTCCCAAGTTTCAAATATTTTATTAATATATTTTTTTCGGGGTGGGGGGGAATTTCTGAATCAAATTTATCTCCTCTATTTCAAGTCAGTTTAATGTCAAGGCAGCAGTCAAATTTAGATACGTTCAACACATGCCTTAAACCATTCACACACAGCCAACCTGGTGCAAACCTCTTTGCTCTATTATTACAATTTTTCTTTTCTTTTCTTCTTCTTTTTTTTTTTAAACAACTTGACATTTGACCAAAGGGGAAGAGCCAAGTTTTAAAGCTGTGGTTTGTTTTTGTTTTAATGGCTTATGGTACAACTCCCTGCCTTTTCAACAAAATGAGGTATGCTATACAAACTGTGGTCAGTCAAATGAATTCATCACAAATCGCTGGTGGAAATAATGACTGATTTGCTTGTGGGGAGGTGGGGGGGTGGAGGTGGGGGTGGGAGGGAAAAGGGGCGGGAAGAAGGACTACAAAATCCTAATTTTGAAACAGTGCCAAAAAGAGGAAAGAAAGTCAAAGGGACAGGTGGGGAAAAAGGAGGAAAGAACAGTCCAGAAGATGGGTTCAGGGGTTTGCTAGTAGCTTTCCACCCACTGAGCAAATCCTCGTTCCACCAGTGTTCGGTTGATGGACACCAACTGGAAGAGAAAACAAAGAGAAACATCAGTGAGTGATCCCAGCAACAACAGGACAAATGAAGTGATCTTGCACAGTCACACGTAATACACCCATAGAAAGCAGAACTCCCAGGCAGGTAGATTCCTCAAAGAACAATTTATTGGATACCTCATGTTGGCACAACTGGTGAAAACCGACTCTGAAAGTTCCTGCGGTTTTCACCTAATTAAAAAGTGAAATTTTCCCCTTCCCCCCCAGATCCGTGATGGCAAACCTGTGGCACACGTGCCATAGATGGCATGCAGAGCCCTCTCTGCTGGCACATCAGCTGTTGCCCCAGCCCAGCTCCACTGCGCATGCGCCTCCCACCAGCCAGCTGGTCTTTGGGTCTCTGCTGTGCATGCACAGGGGGCATGTGGGAGGCACTCACATTGCACCTTGAGGCCTTGTGTATGCTCCCCCCCCTCACCCATTTTTGGCTTCCAGGTTGGTGCAGGAGGCCTTTCCGCACATTTTGGGCCTGGGAAACCTCCTGCAGCAACCTGGAACCAAAAATGGGTGAGGGGAAGGGGCAGGGCGCACGCATGTGCGGGGGGAGGCATTGCATTATTGCATTGCATTATTATTGCAGGCTTTCAGCACAGGACAAAAAAAAGGTTAGTCATCACTGCCCCAGATTATTGGTCACATTGTCCAATAGAGGTGCTGACAGGTTGTTTGGTTACTCCACTCCTCCTCTTCTCAGCTGCCTAATAGAATGACCTTGGTTCCCACAAAAAACGTTTTATTTTGACTGCAAAGCTGATCTATCTAATTCCCCCCCCCCCTTCTCCCTCTCTGCCTTGTGGCAACCATGAAGCCTCAAGGATGGCTTCAGCCAGGTCCGCTTCAGGGTTGACATCTTGGCTACATATCTATGGAGATTCTCAATCATCTTAGGTCAGTGTTTCTCAACCTAGGCCACTTATTTATTTATTTATTTATTTATTTATTTATTTATTTATTTATTTTATTACATTTATAAACCGCTCCCTCTCCCCGAAGGGACTCGGGGCGGTGTACAAAACAGCTAAAAACCACATACAAAATACAATATCGAATACCCATAAAAACAAGACAATGTAAAACCATTCTAAAACAAAAATTAAAAGCAATCTAAAAAATCTATCCCCAGAGATTAAAATACCGGCCAGAAATGTTAGCAATTAAAACTACGGTTAGGCCAGGCCGGCTAAATGGAACAGGTGGGTCTTTAATTTCTTGCGGAAGGAGCAGAGATCGGTAGTTGTTCTAATATCGGGGGGGAGGTCATTCCATAGGGTCGGGCCCATCACAGAGAAGGACCTACTCCTGGGTGCCGCCCACCGGCATTGTCTGGTGGATGGCACCCGGAGGAGCCCCTCTCTGTGAGAGCGAATTGGTCGCAGGGATGTATGGGGTAGGATGCTCTTGGATGATGGGTGGACCTCAACTCCCAGAATTCCCCAGCCAGCATGGCTGACTAGGGAATTCTGGGAGATGAAGTCCACGTGACATGAAATTGTCATGGTTGAGAAACACTGGTTATCTCAAAGGTGCTTTTCCAAAAGGCAAATGGGCTTTCTTGTGTTTTTTTTTTCCTTTGAAAATATTTCACACCTCATCTAAGAAGCTTCTTCAGTTCTTACAGGTCGGGGAATGGAAGGGTTTATATTCTTTGCAGTCATCTGGTCATTACTACTCTGAGGGTCTGTTGTTAGCTCTCCGACACTCTCTGACAGTTGTTGATGCTACTTGGGGATTTATCTATATCAGGGGTGTCAAACTCAAGGCCCGGGGCTGGATTCGGCCCACGGGGTACTTAGATCAGGCCTGCAGGGTTTCCCTGGAAACAGCAAAAACTCTGCAACCCTGCAGGGGGTTGCAGGAAGCCGTTGCACCAGAAAATGGAGCATGGGAGCCAGTTTTCGCTGGCAGAGCGCTTGGGCCGCCACAGGCGCCCCCAACACAAGTGATGTTGAGCTGGCCATGCCCCCCTTCCAGGCCAAACACAACCCGGATGCGGCCCTCAATGAAATCGAGGTTGACACACACACACACACACACACACAATCTATATCCTCAGGACGGACCCTCAGTGCTGGAAATGCTTCTTGGACGAATGGTTATCTTATGACCCTGGGATATTGCAACCATCATAAATTCATGTTGGTTGGCAAGCACCAAATTTTGATCATGGGGCCACTGCGATAAGCCATAAGTGCAAGGACGGATCATGGGTCACTTTTTTAAAGTGATGCTGCAACTTAAAATGGGCATTAAGCAAATGCTCATAAGTTGAGCACTACCTGCAGAAGGGTAATATTTCCAATTAAAAGATCTTTTAATTTCAGATATTGGTCTTTACCCAGTGAAAATTCCTGAATTACTACCACATTAAAGTTTTTTTTTTATTATTCTAACTCAACAATATTGCATTTTAAAAATAAAGACCTATGGATATATATCAAGCATGGGGAACAACACAAAAAATGAGACTTTACAACAGAAAAACTTTTTGAACTGATTATGAGTGTTTACTTTCTGATAATTGATTTGTTCTTTAGGAACAAAATGAAAGAACTGGTCAATATTATTTTTTGTGATCAAGGTTAAATGTTTGGTTTAAAAAGTGAGGTATATATGTGCACGCACGCACACACATTTATTTTCAGGCAGTCATTAGGTGAGAACTACATATATATACCGGTGTCTATACATGTAGCTCTTGCTTAGTGACTGCCTGAAGTTATGACAGACCCCCAAAAGGTACTTGCAATCTCTTTTTGAAATTCCAACTGCCAAACCCACAGATCACAATCACTGTATAAATTCTACTTTTTAACAAACTTCGTTAGCTGAGAAAATTTCTACCACCCAATGCTGTATTCTGAAAATGGTATTTGCTCCGAGACTGACACTAGATCAGTGGGTATTAATCTTCCCAATGCCGCGACCCTTTAATACAGTTCCTCGTGTTGTGGTGACCCCCCCCAACCATAACATTGTTTTATGTTTTCTGTATTTTTTCAAAAATATGTGTTTTCCGATGGTCTTAGGCGACGCCTGTGAAAGGGATTGAGAACCACTGCACTAGCCCATGTTTTAAAAGAAATTGCAGCTGGCATTTTGCATTGAAGCTGAGCTGATGCCAAATTCCCTTTGAAGCTAGTAGAGAGCTGGTTTTAGTGGAGCATAATTTCCTCTTTCAGGGGATTCAGCTGTTCAGTTTGATCTTTTTTTGTTGTAATTGGATAATTCTTCAAATTGCCTTGTCAAATGGATTTTGCCCATCAGGGCCAAACATCCAGGAAAGCCGTGCAGTCAGGTGAGGCAAGTGAGGCACAGCCTCACCACTCTCATCATGAAAAAAAAAGTAAAAGGAAAAAGCTAAAAAGCTAAACTTCATCCTCCTGGTGCTGTGCAGGACTTTGGGCAAAGGCTGGAGGGAAGGACCCTGGCTCGCTTGTGCTCTCCCTCCCCAAGAGTAGTTTGATTGCAGGCAGAGCCACGTTGTGGGGCCAGTGTGTGTGCTACAGCATGGCTCTTTGCCTGGCTTCCTGCCTCCTCCTGTGGTCTCCTCACTGGTGCTCTCTCTCCCCAAGTGTAGTGACTTCCTCCCTAGGCCCCCCATTCACTTCTCTCTCTCACACACACAGCTGGATAAAACTATATAAAAATCTAGCCCAGCTTCACTGATTACAAGTTTGAAAAGGCAACGTGGCTCCACCTGCAATCAAACTACACTTGGGGAGGGAGAGCACAAGCGAGCACTGAGGAGACCACAGGAGGAGGCAGGAAGCCAGGCAAAGAGCCATGCTGTAGTACACACACTTCCCCCCAGCCTCTTTCTTTTGGAAGACTCGGCTCGGCTCCCCTCTGCCTCTTCTCTGCCTCTCCTCTCACCCCAGCCTGCCAGCAGGAGGTGGTGGGTGGACTTTATTGTGTTCCAGGCATTTCCCACCCAGACAGCAGGCTGCATTTGCAATGGTGGAGGTGTTTGGGAAAGGCAGCAGGGGAATGGAGGGGGGGATGGCAGAGGAGCTGCTTTCAAGCCACTGGAAAAGATATCCAATCCAACTTTTGTGTGTGTGGGGGGGTTGTTTGAGAGTGAGTGAGAGAGGGAAGGGGTAGGAGCAATAATCCAATCCAACTTCTGTGTGTGTGTGTGTTTGAGAGAGGGGGAGGAAGGGAGAGAGGGAGGAAGGAGGGGAAGGAGAAGAAAAAGAAAAAGAAAGAAGGAGCAAAGCAGAAACACAAATGCTGTCGCTTTAAATTGGAACTGAGCATGCCTGGCTGTGGAATTCTGGGAGTTGAAGTCCACAAGTCTAAAAATATTTGAAATTCAGCTCTGTGTCAGTGCCTCACCAGTCATAAACCTCACCGCACGTCACTGCAGGAAAGGCATCCTGAAGATCCCAACTATGTGTGCCAACAAACCATGGCTTTGTCAGTTGTAACCCTTGTGCCACGGAACATGCCCAGGGGTAGGACTGGCCCAGTGGTGGGTTGCAGGCGGTATGCTCCGGTATGGGCGTACCGGTGCCTGCCAGGAGCACCGGGTACTGTTCCGATACAGTTCTCCGGAGGGCCCGCCCGCCCGCCCGTACCTGTATTTGAGCTCTTCGGCGCTTACGCGCATGGCGCCTGCACAACGTCCCACCGAATAGCTGGAGCGTCGCGGAGGCTTGTAAAGGCGACGCAAGAGGTAAGGACACGTGCATGCGCTGCGTGTGTGTGCGCGTGTGCTGCATGCGTTCATGTGGTGGACGCCAGGCCCCGTTGCACCGTACCAGTTGCACCGGCATCCGTAACTCACCACTGGGACTGGCCCCAGCATCTCATTCAGAAAAACGCTTAAACCCATCTTATCCTTAACGCATCTTTGAACCCCGAGGCGATTCCTGATTATAATTATTGGAGATGTTTTCAAACTGTTTTTGAGATGTCCTATTTTGTTTCGACAGGTAGTCCTCGACTTATGGCCACCACTGCGCAAACAAATTCTGTTGCTAGGTGAGATGTTTGTTAAGTGACTTTTTAGGACTGTTTTAGGACCTTCCTTGCCACGGTTGCTAAGTGAATCCCTGCAGTTGTTAAGTGAATCTGGCTTCCCCGCTGACTTTGCTTGTCAGAAGGTCGTAAAAATTGATCGCAGGACCCCGGGATACTGCAACAGTCATAAATGTGAGTCAGTTGCCAACCGGCTGAATTTTGATCATGTGACCATGGGGAGGCTAAAGTGGTTGTTTGTGAAAAGCCCCCATAAGTCATGTTTTTCAGGGCAGCTGTAACTTTGAACAGTCACTAACTGAACTGTTCTAAGTTGAGGACTAGCTATTCCGCTCAGAGTTTAAATGAGGCGGTATTTGGGGGTATGTGTTTGCATGTAGGTATCTTAAGTGGAAAGACCGTACAGGTAGCCCTCACTTACTCACTTTGTGACTGTTCAACGTTATGACAGCACTGAACAAGAAGACTTATGACTGGTCCTTGAACTTATGGCTGGTGCAGCATCCCCCCCCGTCACATGATCACCATTCATGGTGCTTTGAAGCCCCCATACATTTATGGCCATTGACCTGTCTCATTATCACGTGATCGTCATCTGTACACACCTGGCTTCTGACAAGCAAAGTCACTGGGGAAGACAGCAGGAAGTCACAAGTCACAGTTATGGGTTGACTCACTGAACAACTGCAATAATTCACTTAATAACCGCAGGGAAAAGTGACACAAGTTCAGCACAGTCACACAATGTCTTGTTTAATGAGCATGTTGTGTAGCAATGGAGTTTCCAGTCTACGGAGTTAAGGGAGGACTACTTATGCATACACGCAGTTCGTAAAATGTGAAGTTTATATTTTAAACCAAGTCTCTCTAATTCAAATTTAAAAAAAATCCCCCTTCCTTTTTGCCTATGCTTAATTGACGTGCTCTTCCACCAAAGAATATTGGTCATTTTTAAAAACACATTGCTATATTTCTCTGTTGCAATAAAAATTCCACGGCAGGCAGCTTTAACACGCTACACGCTTAGCAGCTGATTACACTCAAAAACGAGAAGTTCTGAGTTCAATAAATAATCTCACTGTAAATAAAGATTTCTGCCTTTTGATGACAAGTCCATTAAGCGAACGCTAGAGAAACTCTCACCTGGAAATACTAATCTCCTTTGCAGGAGAGTCTAAAAATCTGGAAATTGCCACTCAATTCCTGCCAAACAGGCCCCATTTGGAGGATGAACAGAAAGGCTTATCTTGGTACCTCCTGATAAAGCTTTAATTTGTGGCTTTTCTCTGCTTTAGCTCTTGGATAAAGAGGAATTTGAAGAAACCCCAAAATGGGGGTCTATCATTCCTGGATGTGCAGGGCAGATGGATTTCTGTATGCGTGTGCACGAACAAGATTCCCCCACCCCCAATCGCCTAAATTGGGCTGGCCGGATGCTTTCCTTTCTCGAATGTTTTGCAAAAATATAATCAGAAAGAATTCCAAAAAAGGTATCAGTCAGGCTCCCTGAAAGCAGCTGGGATCCTGAGGAGTGAAACCAAGCTGGCTTCATTCTCCCACACTGTTTGGGATAAGAAGGATTGGCATATCCTGTGAATGGGCTTACAGGCTCTGCTGCTGTCCACCCAAAGAGACGAAACTAAAGAGGAGACCATCTGCCCATCTAACAAGCTGGACTGAAGACTACAGAAAAAAGTTTGGTGGTGTCCACCTGACTCCTGGATAACTGGAACAAGGCCAACCCAGAGCAGGCGGGACGTTTGACTGAGATCCAACACCTCTCTGAAGTACGAAGTCTACTTGTTACTCTTTCTATATCTATCCAACATCCCCAAAGAACAGCCCCTACTAAGACGTCTACTTATGCACATTTTAGTTTGGTCCTGCTTTGCGTTCAAAATCACCCAGGTCATCATAATGAGTGCGCTGAAGATTTAATTCGGGGATCATCGTGACATATTATGGACCTGTTCTCCCAAAATTGACCCACATACCTCATCTCCTATCATGCTCCACAGTTGTATTAGAGGCAAGCCTGTTGCACTGTCGTAATTCGTAACCTGCAAATAGAGAAGTCAGTTAACACCTACCAACGGTGAATGGTTGTTGTCAGGCCCAAAGAACCAGGGCCATTTGTAAGGTGGCAGCATGGAAGATTAATTCAAGCCCATACAGAAGAATTTGGTCAACTAAAGTTTGACCAACTAAATTGGCACAATAGCACTTAGACTTATATACCGCGTTACAGTGCTTTACAGCCCTCTCTAAGTAGTTTACAGAGTCAGCCTATGGCCCCCAACAATCTGGGTCCTCAGTTTACCCAACTTGGAAGGATGAAAGGCTGAGTCAACCTTGAGCTGGGTGAGATTCGATTTGCAAACTGCTGGCAGCCGGTGATCAGCAAAAGCAGCCTGCAGTATTGCACTCTAACCCCTGCGCAACTGCGGCACAAGATACGGGTCAATGGGATTCAGGAGGGGTTGGACTAGGAGTGCTTGTGGGAATACAAACAACTCTAAGCTGATGATGCATTTAACTCCGCCTCCCCCCAGCTCTGTCTGCTCTTCTCCTACAGGTGTCTCCTTGAGCCACTATGTTAGTCAGGTTGCAATGGATCTAAAATCTTCCTAGATTGTCACTAACAAAGTCACTAAAATCTTTCACTGAGCTCTGGACAAGAATTTTGCCTAGCTTATGGTATTCAGCCTGACCTCAATACCAGGAAAGAGTCTGGAAAAGATAATCAAGCAATAAATTAGCGAACACCTAGAAGTAAACAAAGTAATAGCCAAAAGCCAACATGGGTTTGTCAAAAACAGATCATGCCAGACTAATCTTATTGCATTCTTTGACAAAGTGACAAAATTAGTGGACCAGAGGAATGCCGTTGATATAGTTTACTTGGACTTCAGTAAAGCATTTGATAAGGTAGACCATAACCTACTACTAGATAAAGTAGAAGAATGTGGGTTAGACAGCATCACCACCAGATGGATTCGTAACTGGCTGACCAACTGCACTCAACATGTAGTCCTCAATGGAACTGCATCTACATGGAGGGAAGTATGCAGTGGAGTACCCCAAGGCTCTGTTTTAGGCCCAGTACTCTTCAACATCTTCATCAATGATTTGGATGAGGGAATAAATGGGGAACTCATCAAATTTGCAGATGACACCAAGCTGGCAGGAATAGCCAACACTCCAGAAGACAGGCTTAAGATACAGAAGGATCTTGACAAACTTGAACATTGGGCACTATCTAATAAAATGAAATTCAATGGTGAAAAGAGTAAGGTTCTACATTTAGGCAAGAAAAACGAAATGCACAGGTACAGTATAGGTGGTACCGTGCTCAATAGTAGTAACTGTGAAAGGGATCTTGGAGTCCTATTGGACAACCATTTAAATATGAGCCAGCCGTGTGCAGCAGCTGCCAAAAAAGCCAACACAGTTCTAGGCTGCATCAACAGAGGGATAGAATCAAGATCACGTGAAGTGTTAACATCACTTTATAATGCCTTGGTAAGGCCACACTTGGAATACTGCTTTCAGTTTTGGTCACCACGATGTAAAAAAGATGTGGAGACTCTAGAAAGAGTGCAGAGAAGAGCAACAAAGATGATTAGGGGACTGGAGGCTAAAACATGAAGAACGGTTGCAGGATGTCTATTTTGATGGAAAAAAGGAGTAGGGGTGGCATGATAGCAGTGTTCCAATATCTCAGGGGTTGCCACAAAGAAGAGGGAGTCAAACTATTCTCCAAGGCACCTGAGGGTAGAACAAGAAGCAATGCGTGGAAACTAATCAAGGAGAGAAGCAACTTAGAACTGAGGAGAAATTTCCTGACAGAACAAAACAGCTTGCCTCCAGGAGTTGTGAATGCCCCAACACTGGAAGTCTTTAAGAAGATGTTGGATAACCATTTGTCTGAAGTTGTGTAGGGTTTCCTGCCTAGGCAGGGGGTTGGACTAGAAGACTTCCAAGGTCCCTTCCAACTCTGCTATTGTATTTGTATTTATAATTTATTTATTTATTGTATTTAAGAAGCGCCCATCTCCCTCACAGAGGGACTCTGGGTGGTGCACAGTAGAATCCTAAAAGCAGAACAGCACTTAAAATTTTAAAGAGGCAAGGAATGTTAAAAAGTAATTGAAAGATGAAAAGGAGGGATTTCAGGGTGCTAACCAGTCCCATGACTGCATGCTCCTCGGTGCACCCCAAGCAAGGCTTCAGAGCCACATTTTGACTACTTTTGGGAAGACCAGAAGAGTAGGAACCCCCCCTCGCCTCTAGAGAGAGTGAGTGTTCCACAAAGTGGGGGTAACAGCAGAGAAGGCTCACTTCCTGAACCCCGCCAGTCAAATTTCTTTTAACTGATAGGATCCACAACATACTTTTCCTGACTGACTGGGTGGGATGGGTTGATGTAATGGATCCAAGATTCATAGTCCATAGGTAACCATGTCATATAGGGATTTATAGGTCACAACCCCACACCTTGAATTGAAGCCGGAATCAAACTGGCAGCCAACACAGCTCATACAGCAAAGGTGTTATATGCACTTTTGGGCACCCAAGATTGCCCACACGGCTAGTTGGGTAGTTTGTACCAGTTGGAGCCTTCCAAATACTTTTCAAGGGTAGAACACATTAAAGGTAAAGGTTCCCCTTGCACATATGCTCTAGTCGTTCCTGACTCTAGGGGACGGTGCTCATCTCCGTTTCAAAGCCGAAGAGCCAGCGCTGTCTGAAGACGTCTCCGTGGTCATGTGGCCGGCATGATTAAATGCCAAAGGCGTACAGAACGCTGTTACCTTCCCACCAAAGGTGCTTCCTATTTTTCTACTTGCGTTTTTACGTGCTTTCGAAATGCTAGGTTGGCAGAAGCTGGGACAAATAATGGGAGTTCACTCTGTTACGCGGCACTAGGGATTCGAACCACCTTTCTGATCGATAAGCTCAGTGTCGTAGCCACTGAGCTGCCGCGTCCCTAGAGAGCACATTGCCATAGCCCAAATAGTAGTGTGCGAATAATCACTTATTTATTTATTTGTATTCTGCCTTTATTATTTTTACAAATATCTCAAGGCGGCAATCCAACACACCTTTCTTCTATATTCCTCACAACAATGACTCTGCGTGGGGAGTTGGGCTCAGAGAGAGAGAGGAGGACTGGACCAAGTCACCTCGCCAGCTTTCATGGCTAAAGTGGGACTAGAACTCATCCTCTCCTACTTTCTAGCCTGGTGCCTTAACCACTTAGACTCAGTTTGAAGTTTATAAAGTTTAGTCTACATCAGGGGTCTCCAATCTTGGCAACTTTAAGACTTGTGGACTTCAACTCCCAGAGTTCCTCAGAGTTTCTTCCGCAAAGCTGGCAGAGGAACCCTGGGAGTTGAAGTCCACAAGTCTTAAAGTTGCCAAGGTTGGAGACCCCTGATGTAGACTAAACTTTACAAACTTCAAACTGAGTTTGAAAAGCCAAGGGAAGGCTTTATGGCAAATGTTGTTGGAACATAAATAGAATAGAATAGAACATAATTCTTTATTAGCCAAACTCTGATCACTGTGAAATCAAAAAAATTGGAGTCTACAAAATTACCATTTCTTACTCGATTTGACATTCACTTTCTCCTCCCTCATTAATGGGAAGAAAAAGGATTTCTCACCACAAATGCTTTTCCCCAGGTTTAATCAAATCAAAGGCGCTATAAGCAAACCCACCAGATGTTACACTTACCTGTGCAAGTAAGGGTGTGCCCCTGGTCATTTCACTAACAGCCGTGTCAGCTTCAGATGAAAACTGATCATCATCTTTAACAGAAAAGAGGGGAGAGAAAGAATAATTACTCAAAGTGGTCCCTGAATCCAGAACCAAATTAACAATACAAAAACCCTCCTGAATCTTTCCACTGGGTTATTTGTGCCTTTTATGGGGGGGGGGGGGGGTGTTGGAGAGATGGGAAGGAGGAAGGAACATGAAACAACTTTAAAAAATTACCCAAAGCATGAAAATCACTGAAAAAAGCAGAAAATGTGTTACACAGAGAATACAATATAGCATATACTTGTGTGTAAGCCGATCTGAACCTCAACATTTTCACATGTTTTCTTTTTCACAATTGGCTTGCTGGTGGATAATTGGATTTTCATAGTATTTTGGTTAAAAACTCAAGGGTTGCCTTATTCACAGATGGGATTATGTGCAAGTAAATGCAGGTACTTTTAAAAAGTGTTACCAAATACACTTGTAGGTAAGCCAAACTCAATTTTGGGGGTGTCTTTTGGCACCCAAAATTCTCAGTTTATCTTCAGGTATATATGGTAAGTGTCAGGCCTGGAAGCCATCTTGGGCATTGGATCTTCAGGCCTGCAACATTTAGTCTGTAGGAAAATGGGAGGGGGATTATATGGAGTATGGGAGATATATAGTCTACATGACATTCTTTTCTCAGAGAGTCAAGGACGTCTTGCCCTGCAGATGGAGTGGTGTGACTGGGAGGCATCTTCAGTTGGGACAGGGCCTGTTTGGGCCATGTGATGGAGATATGGATGCTGGACAGGGACTTGAACTTTCTTTTGGGTGGGGAAAACCCGGAACTCTCAGATTTGGGTTTTCCCAGATGTGCCAATATGACATCTCCAATAAAATGGAACTTTGAGGAACTTCAAGCCTCGGAGTCTTCTTTCGTTGGGGGTCTTACTTGGAACCCTGACATTAAGTTCCCGAGTTAGAGGTTAAGTCTCAGCAGAATCCGAACTCAGCCCCTCCCATCATTGTCCACCAATGCAATTTATTGATTGGCTGGATGAATGGAGACACTTCCCAGTTGTTGGGTTATGGTGCTGGGTTGCCGCTTTAAATTTTGTGTCCTCTACTGCTGGTCTTGGAGTTATGACCGTAATGAAGCTTCTTGCCAATCACAGTCGTAACCTATGTGGTGGGTTCCGGATTCCGTTCCAACCATATGGTTGGAACGGCCCCAGAGTAACCCACATGCACACGTGCGGTGCGTGCATGCGTTCTATCGTCAAATGACGCTTCCGCAAGCCTCCGCAATGCTCCAGCTGCTCCGCAGAGCATTGCGCAGGTGCCGTATGCGCTATGCGTGTAAGCACCAACAGCATAAAGCACCAGTAAGGAGCACGGGCGGCAGGTGAGCCCTCCGGAGCACCATACGGGAACAGTATCCGATGCTCCGGGCAGGATCTGGTACACCCGTACCGGGGCATACCACCTGCAACCCACCACAGCCCATTATTGGTCGTAAAGCACTCAGTTAACATGACCAACAGGATTTTTTTTTACAGTAGTCATTAAGCAAATCAATGGTTTGCTAGAGGTCTGGTTTTGCTAAAACCTGGAAATGCCAGTTTTCAACAAAAACATTGCAAAATGAGGTGATGTGACTGCCCTAAATGCGGTTGCTAAACACCAAAGTGCAGTCTTGTGATCACTTGGAGGACGACAACTGTTGTATCTTCAAATCCAGTTCATAAATACCCCCCCCCCATCCATCGTAACTCTAAAGAGCAGCTAGTAACTGGTTGTAAGACTACCTGTATTGATATATTATGTCTGAATTAATCTTATGTGGGGTTTTTTGTTTATTATTTGGGTCTACTTTTGGTATGACGGCCACACTAATTGAGTTGGGCAGCTTTATTAAACTAGTTGATAAATAATGCAATAATACAATAGTAGAGTTGGAAGGGACCTTGGAGGTCTTCTAGTCCACCCACTGCTTCTTGTTCTACCCTCAGGTGCCTTGGAGAATAGTTTGACTCCCTCTTCTTTGTGGCAACCCCTGAGATATTGGAACACTGCTATCATGCCACCCCTACTCCTTTTTTCCATCAAAATAGACATCCTGCAACCGTTCTTCATATGTTTTTTAATTTATTTTTTCTTCTTCTTTTCCTCCCCAAAAGCTAGGTGCATCTTATAGTCTGAAAAATACAGTAGTTTCATAAGGCGGCCCAACTCACCCAATGTAAGTTACTGATGAGTTACCATCACATTCAATAGACTCCTCTCAGCAAGGTACTGGCAGTCCTCGACTTACAACCTTTCATTTAGCGACCCTCACAATCATGTGATCGAAATATTGATGTTTGGCAACTGGCAGGTATTTATGACGGTTGCATCATATGATGACCTTATGCAACCTTCCGGCAGGCAATGTCAATGGGGAAAACGAGATTCACTTAACAAGTGGGTTACTATTGTCAGATTTCCTAAAAATGCCCTAATTGATTCATAAATATCGAGTCAAGTTTTCAATACAAAACCAGTCATTTATTAGAAGCACCACTAGGCAAGATCTGTTCGCAGTCAAGCCTATGCTTTGTTTGATTTATCTCTGAACTTTACCTCTGTTCCTTCCCTCCCCTCAGTCTGTGTCATAAATCACATTACCCTATAATAAATTACAATACCTTGGAGGTCTTCTAGTCCAACCCCCTGCCTAGGCAGGAAACCCTATACCAGCGATGGCGAACCTTTTTTGGCTCACGTGCCATAAGTGGGGGGAGCGCAGGCATGCCGCACCCATACTGCAATGCGCGACCACCCAGTGCGCATGTGCGCACTACAGGCGCGGACCCCCCCTATTTTTGCATGCTTTTTTCGCCCTCCCCAGGCTCCAGAGGCTTTATAGAAGCCTGGGGAGGGTGAAAACAGCCTCCCCCGCCCCCCTGGAAGCCCTCTGGAGGCTTCAGGGACCTTTAGGAGGCTTCCCTGAAGCCTCCGGAGCAGTCAAAATGACCCTCCGAGCAAACCGGAAGTCGCTTCCGGTTTGCTCGGAGGGTTGTTTTAAGCGCTCCGAAGGCTTTAGGGACCTTCAGGAGGCTTCCCTGAAGCCTCCGGAGCAGTCAAAACAACCCTCCGAGCAAACAGGAAGTCCGTTCCCGAATGTCTGGTTTGCCCGTAGAGCCGGGTTTTTGTACACCGGAGGCTTCAGGGAAGCTCATGAGAGCCTCGGGGTGGGGGGGAGGCTCTTTTCCCCCTCCCCAGGCTCCTATAAAGCCTCTGGAGCCTGGGGAGGTCGAAAATGGCTTTTAAAAAGGGTGAACTCAGCTGGCCAGTGCTCGCATGTGTGCTGGCCAGCTGACAGGCAGCGCCTCGCGTGCCCTGACAAATGGCTCCACCTGCCACCTGTGGCACGCGTGCCATAGGTTCGCCATCACTGCCCTATACCGTTTCAGACAAATGGCTATCCAACATCTCCAGCATAAGATGCACCCCTCCCATAAGATGCACCCCTCCCAAACCGGCTGCAGTAATCTGAAATCTGACTCCAGCTGACAGTATGCATGGAATGCATTCCCCTGCCCACCCATTCTGTCCCCATGACAACACTTGCGTTGACAACTATCTTAATAAGTGTAGTGATTCATGTTTAACAGCTCTGGCAAGAAAGGTCATAACACTTCACAACTCTCTTGCTTAGCAACAGAAATGTTGGTCCCAACTGTGGTCATAAGTCGAGGACTACCTGTAATAAAACCACAAAGATAGAAACATTTAGGTTTCTGGGGGTTACTACCTGGAAGTGGCACCACGTTGTCCAAAAGAACCTCAGCTCCTTGGAACGGCAGGGTTACAAAGTCAGACCTTCAAAGGAAAAAAAGGAGACAATAAGGAAATGAATTAAAACTTTACTTTACTTTACTTTTATTTAGATTTTTATACCGCCCCCTCTCCCCAAAGGGACTCGAGAACATAGAAATTGTCTAGGTTTACAATCTGAGACCCAAACCCTCCTTTTATAGCTCTTTTGGGGGGGAAAATGAGAATATTTTTGGCAGCAAGATACTGGGCTTAGATCAGAGTCCCCCCAAATGATTAATACTGACCCCTCAAAGCCCAATTGGACTATCCCAGGAGTCAATGTTATTTCTGCCAGTAGTCCTCCATTTGGAAACTCAATTGAGCCCAGAACTTTGCTCCCCATTGCAGTCGTTAAGCAAACCATCACGTGACCTGACTCAACTTTACAACTGTTTTCACAGTGGTTGTTAAGTGAGTCATTGCGGTCATTAAGGGGATCATGTGGTTGGTAAGCAAACCATGTGATTGTTAAGTAAAACCAGCATAATCTGTGACCAGCTTTTGGTTCAATGCGGCCTTACACACGGTCCCCTGACTACTTATTGTTGGCTCTGTGTGTGTGTAAGGTAAAAGTAAAGGTTTCCCTCGCACGTATGTGCTAGTCGTTCCCAACTCTAGGGGGCGGTGCTCATCTCCGTTTCAAAGCCGAAGAGCCAGTGCTGTCCGAAGACATCTCCACAGTCATGTGGCCGGCATGAATAAACACCGATCCTGTACAGATGGCATTTAGATCCAAAAAGGCTAGCCCGTATGTATCCGAATCTACAATCTAAATGTTGGAGATGTGACTGTGTTGGTGCCACGTATTACCATATTTGGTGGACTTGTAAAAAAGGTAAAGCATTTTGGATAAAAATATGGTGGGTTATTCAAAATATCTTGAAAAAGAGGATGAAGTTCACACCCCAGTTGTTTTTGTTAGGTATAGTTTCAGATTCTACTGTTATAGAGACTAATTTGATTTTGAACCTAACGACGGCAGCAAGATTGTTGGTGGCGCAATATTGGAAGAAGGAAGAGTTGCCCACTATCCAAGAATGGACGTTAAAAGTAGTAAACTTAGCAGAGATGGCCAAAATTTCAGCGTATCTGTAGGACCACTCAGATGAGAAGTACAAGCTGGACTGGAGAAGATGGATTGACTATATTCAAAACAAATACCGGACTAAAAAATTTCAGTTAGCTTATGAATGGAGGCATAAGGAATGCTACAATTTATTCAAAGCTAGTTTAATAAAGGGGGAATTAAAGCACAAGAATAGTAACATGTTAAAATTAGTTAGCTTATGTTAGCGTATGGTTGTTAAATGTTTATACCCTGTATTTTGCTCTGGGAGGTCGGGGGGAGAAAGGGAGGGAAGAGGGGTAGGGATGGGGGAAGAGGGAAGGGTAAGGGAGGTAATAATTGTAAAACTTATTTAAAATTTTAAGAATAAAAATGCTTACTAAAAAAAAAAAAAAACACCGAAGGCACATGGAATGCTGCTACCTTCCCACCAAGGTGGTCCCTATTTTCCTACTTGCATTTTTACATGCTTTCGAACTGCTAGGTTGGCAGAAAGTGGGACAAGTAACAAGAGCTCACTCCGTTACGTGGCGCTAGGGATTCGAACCGCCGAACTGTAGACAAGCTCAGCGTCTTAGACACTGAGCACCGTGTCCCTTTGTGCCTGTGTGTGGCTGTCCAACTTAAGAATTTCTTGTATTGTAAAAAAGATCTTTATTTCTAATACAGCAATATAACAGAATTTTGAAAGTCAGCCAAACTGTTTTCAAGATCAACTTACACCGTATAGCATGACTAAGCTAGAGTTTATTTATTTCGCTGTTTATTTTTTCCGTCCAAGTTTAAGTCACAGAATTTAAAAACATAGCACACCATTCATACATACATATGTAAGAATACATACAGGTATCCCTCACTTAACAACCAGAATAGGGAGCAGCAATGATGTTGCTAAGCAATATGGTCATTAAGAAGAGACATCACGTAACCATGGCTGGCAATTTTATTGCTGGCTTCTCCATTGACTCTGCTTGTTGAGACACGGCTGTGAAGCATTGCAAATGGCAATCCCTTGAGCAGAGGGTGCTGGGAGTTATAAACGCCTGGCAATTGGGAACCCTCCAAATTTCAATGACATAATTGTAGGGATGGTTCAACCAAGCTACCCACCCAACGAAAGCCAATGTTTTAACCACTACACTGTGTTACAACCACCCTTTGCAGCTGATTCTTCCAGACCACTGAGGTTCATCTATAGTTCAGGTTTGTCCCACATTGGCCACTTTAAGACCTGTGGACTTCAACTCCCAGAATTCCCCAGCCAGCCATGCTGGCTGGAGAATTCTGGGAGTGGAAGTCTACAGGTCTTAAAGTGGCCAATGTTAGATAACCCTGTCCTGACCTGGGCTTCCTAATACAGTAAAAAGCAGACACTTAGTCCCCAAAATCCTCTTTTGATTTCAAAGGCTATGAATTATATTCATTCACAGCTCGTAATGAGTCACAAATAGTTTGTAAAGAGTCGGACAGTAGACTGCCAAAGTCTTTTGTGATACGGCTGATAAGCACTCACTTTTATCTTCCTTGAAACGCCTCCAAAGAGTTAATTGGCAATTAGCTTGGCAAGGCCACACGGAGCGAAGAGTCAAAATGGAGCTTCAGAAGGTGAACTGACCAGCATGAACCAAATTGCTTCCTGCAAAGGCTCATGTGCCTTTGCTCCTCCTTTATGTCCTATGGGAGGGGCCAAACCTCCAAGCCTTACTCCTGAGTCATCCCTTCTGCCTTAACTGTTCTTGCCTCTTAGCAGCTCTGCGCATGCGCGCACTGGGAACAGGCTCCCCCTGTTCCTCTGCCTTGCTGCTGTCCAATTCTGGAGGCTTTGGAGGCATCATGTAACTCTCAGATGGCCCTGGACCCCTCTCTGCCTCCGACGCAGAGCCCTCATCAGAGCCGTTCCCAGACTCCAGGACTGGCCCATGTTCCTCCCCAACCTCCTCACTGTCCGACTCTGCTGCCAGCTCCGTAGGCGGACCACAACAAGCCATGCCTTAGTTGCAAGAGGAGACTCTGGAAAGAGTCTTCAAGGTCCATCTATTTCAACATTCATAGAATTCAGGATGATAGCCACTTGGAAAGGAACTCCTGGTCACCTCACTCACCTGATTTGTCTAAGCGTGTCAATCTTGACTCGTTCGTATCCACCATAATCCACATATCTGATTTCCACTTCGTTGACATCTTTGAAGTAGCTAATCACTTGTGCCCGCCACCACGCGCCTTCCACACCCGGCGCAGCACAGACAACGCCAACTGCAAGGCAGAAACATTGGGAACAATTCATGATGCAATGCAACAGCTTTTTAGAAAATAAAGAAAAAGTGGTGTGTGTGTGTTTGCTGTAGAACAGAGATAAGGAATGTTGGCCCTTTTATCCCTTGTGGACTTCAACTCCCAGAATTCCTCAGCCAGCCAGGAATTCTGGGAGTTGAAGTCCACCAGTCATAAAGGGGCCATCGTTCCCCATCTCTGCTGTAGAAGAATGGGGTCTGCCTTAAGTCCTTCCTTTGCTAACAGTCTTTCAAGTTACAGGTAGTTCTTGACTTACAACCGTAGTGGAGCATGCCCATTATGATTTTAAGTCATGATGGTCACAAAGTGAGTCATCCTGTGACCCACTCAATTTTACAACCTTTTTTTGCAGTGGCCGTCCAACAAATCATTAGAATTATCATTATCTGGTCATTAAACAAAACCCATTGCTTGCTATGGGGCGTATTGGGTGGAAATCTGAAGCAAATGATAATTTTGGACCAGAACAGTGTAAATTGCAATCCCATGATGGCAGGACAGTACAAATGGCCATAAATTTGGCTCAACTGCCAAGTAGCCAAAATCCAGTCCCAGGTCCATGGGGGAGCAGATAAAACTTTAAAAGCAAGTTGCAAGTACCATTTTGCAGGGGACCATTGGAACTTTGAAAGGTTATTAAGTGACCTAAAAGTTCCTAAGTCATAATTCAAGGACTACCTGTAACCACTCCATAAAAGTGTTCCTTTCTTTTTTTCAGAAATAATCCAACCTTGCAGGTGACGAGACATTCTCTGCCCCAAGTGGAACCTGAAGAGATGTGGTCAACATTTCATCAAATGGATGCCAATGCCTATGGACTACATGCCAATTAGGATCATTTGTTCAATGAGGCCCTTAGGCAAGTTATGGATACGATTACCCCAAGGACATGTATCAAAGAAACTGGGGACTTGTGGGTAGGAATGTTGTGAGCTGTTGCCACCATCACTGGGAAATTAAATAATTGCTTCCTGTGTGATTGATGTAGTCTGTACTTTATATAGGGAGTCCTCGATGTACGACCACAATTGAGCCCAAAAGTTATGTTGCTAAGTGAGAAATTTGTTAAGTGAGTTTTGCCCCATTTTACAACCTTTCTTGCCACACTTGTTAAGTGAATCACCACAGTTATTAAATTAGTAACATGGCTGTTAAGTGAATTTGGCTTCCCCAGGAAAATGAAACAAACAAAATGTTAAAAAGTTATGATATTGTTATGATAAAAATTATGAGCCGCGGTGGCGCAGGGGTTAGAGTGCAGTACTGCAGGCTACTTCTGCTGATCACCAGCTGCCTGCTCTGCTAGCGAAAATGGCTTCCGCTTGCAGTTTGGCAGATCGAATCTCACCAGGCTCAAGGTTGACTCAGCCTTCCATCCTTCCAAGGTGGGTAAAATGAGGACCAGATTGTTGAGGGCAAGAGGCTGACTCTGTAAACCGCTTAGAGAGGGCTGGAAAGCACTATGAAGCGGTATATAAGTCTAGGTGCTATTGCTATATTTATGTAGTTACTTACCAAGCACATGTATATTATATTAAAGTAATCAAAACATCTTTACAATCCTCAAGGCATGGGGCAACTTCTGAGCAGCCCTAATGTTTGGAATTTGAAGGTTGAAAAATTTGACCATATGATTTTGCTTGTCAGCAGGTCACAAAAGATTATCAACATGACTTCAAGGACACTGCAACCATTACAAATAAGAACCAGTTGCCAAGCATCCAAATGTAAATCACATGGCCATAGTAACGGTCATAAGTGTGAAAAATGGTCATAAATCATTTTTTTCCAGTGCTATTATAACTTTGAACAGTCGCTAAATAAACTGTTGCACGTTACGGACTACCTGTAATCTTATTTACGTAACTAGGATAGTTAAACAGGTTTGCCGGAACTGGTGGGGATATAAACCCTAGGAAGAAATGAATAAAATGAACGAATAACATCTATGACTGGTTTCAGTGTCCCAATGATTTGTGACACTTTTTTTTGCTAGCTTCCGGTGTCTGATAATAAAAATATCCATTTGGGAGAATGGATTTAGACATATTACAACGCGATTCACTTAACTACCACGCTAAAAAGGGTAATAAAATTGGATCCATTCGTGTGGATGCCTCGACTTATAACCAAAATTTTGGATCCAATTGCGATAAGCCAAGGACTGCCTATAAAAATATAAAAATCACCACAGGTGACTTACTCTCCAAATTAGCAGTATTTCGGTAATAATGAACATCTTCACCAGTTTTCACTGTTGTCTTAAAATGGCTTAACTGCAGAAACAGTGAGTATTTCTTTTTAACGGTACTACTTACACCACCCTACAGCTTCTCAGGTTTTTCCCCTCTGCACCAATACTGGAAGAACGATGCTCAGTTTCAAGCAGCAACTCACTGCACTGACTAGAACTCACAGTCTCCTGGTGATTGGCCCAAAGTCACCCAGCTGGCTTTCCTCCTAAGGCGGGACTAGAACTCACAGTCTCCTGGTGATTGGCTCAAAGTCACCCAGCTGGCTTTCATAACTAAGGCGGGACTAGAACTCATAATCCCCTGGTGATTGGCACAAAGTCACAGAACTGGCTTTCCTCCTAAGGCGGAACTAGAACTCACAGTCTCCTGGTGATTGGCCCAAAGTCACCCAGCTGGCTTTCCTCCTAAGGCGGGACTAGAACTCACAGTCTCCTGGTGATTGGCCCAAAGTCACCCAGCTGGCTTTCATAACTAAGGCGGGACTAGAACTCACAGTCTCCTGGTGATTGGCTCAAAGTCACCCAGCTGGCTTTCATAACTAAGGCGGGACTAGAACTCACAGTCTCCTGGTGATTGGCTCAAAGTCACCCAGCTGGCTTTCATAACTAAGGCGGGACTAGAATTCATAATCCCCTGGTGATTGGCACAAAGTCACAGCACTGGCTTTCCTCCTAAGGCGGGACTAGAACTCACAGTCTCCTGGTGATTGGCCCAAAGTCACCCAGCTGGCTCTTCTATGATATCAAACTGGATCTTCTATGATATCAAAAAGCTAGAAGACTGAAGAATGATTCTTTTCTGGTTCCATTTTGGTGATAAAACCAACACTGTATCTGTGGCGCAAAGATGAATGGAAGCCAAATCGGAGAAGAACTTACCCTCCACTGGGGTTGGCATCGTAGGAATCCCAGGTTGGGAGTAGCAGAGATACATCTGCTGATCTAGGCTACGAAGGACGTGGAAAGTGGGATGCGTGTGTTGTTGTACAAATAAGTGCCCGGCGTTGACTTGATTAACCACAATAACTTCTACTGTAACTCCATCAGGAAGCATGAGCTGCCACAGAAGGATGAAGAGAGAAGTATTTCCATGCACAAGTAATGGCATTTAATTTCCAAGCTACAGATTATATAACCCAGTATGGAAATGAGAGCAGAGTTAAGCAACTTGCTACGCTTTGTACCGCGTAGTCTACAACACCCAAAGTTAGCATGGTAACTTGGCTCAAGGGGAAGAGATATTGGACATTGTATAAACCACTTCGAGGAGACAAAAGTTGCCCATCTCCCAAATACACTGATCTTGTCAGCTGCCGCCTTCTGCTCGCTTGTGCTTCGCTGCTATGTGGTGACAGACTGGGATGTATTGTGGGGAGGGGGAATGAAGGGGGAGAATGCTTGGGGAAATGAAAGTAAGTGCTGTATCTCCTCCAGAAGCTGCCTCAAGGTCACCCCGCTGGAAGAAGGAAGGAGCTCCATACAAAACTACGCTTGGAGTGATGGCTACGAAAACATCTTGCCTCTGATTGGTTAGAGTGGGATGCGGGCAATGAGAGATAGTTAAGGGAGGGAAAAGTTGAACTTAGGGATGCTGGCAGGAGATTCTCAGTTCTAGGCTTTGCAATATTGCAATATACTTGGCTTCGAATAAGACTATTACCTTTCTCAACCGATGCAGCTAAGGATCATTTCTATTTAGAGGTTTCAGTTGTGGCAGGTCTGACAGATCTAATATTTCTCAAAATGAGCAACTTGGAAATGTGTAGACTTCAGTCCTTGGTGCTCTCCGAGTTTGTTTTCTTGCAGACATTTACAATACAATACAATATAATACAATAGCAGAGTTGGAAGGGACCTTGGAGGTCTTCTAGTCCAACCCCCTGCCTAGGCAGGAAACCCTATACCGTTTCAGACAAATGGCTATCCAACATCTTCTTAAAGACTTCCAGTGTTGGGGCATTCACAACTTCTGGAGGCAACTTCTGTTCCACTGATTAATTGTTCTCACTGTCAGGAAATTTCTCCTTAGTTCTAAGTTGCTTCTCTCCTTGATTAGTTTCCACCCATTGCGTCTTGTTCTGCCCTCAGGTGCTTTGGAGAATAGTTTTGACTCCCTCTTCTTTGTGGCAACCCCTGAGATATTGGAACACTGTTATCATGTCTCCCCTAGTCCTTCTTGTCATTAAACTAGACATACCCAGTTCTTGTATCCGTTCTTTATATGTTTTAGTCTCCAGTCCCCTAATCATCTTTGTTGCTCTTCTCTGCACTCTTTCTAGAGTCTCAACATCTTTTTTACATGGTGGCGACCAAAATTTCCCTACCTAAGTAGGCAACATCATCCCTGCTATGCTGATGATGTTACCTAGTTGGATTATGAAGCATCTGCAAGAAAACCACCAGGCTCAGAGAGCACCAAGGACTCTATAGTTCAACCCTAAGCTACAAATATCCTCTTAGTACCACATATGGCAGTGATGGCGAACCAGAGAGTGTGCGCTTGTCTGGGCCGCAACCCGGAAGAGCAGCTGTTGAGGGGTCATTTGCACCCAGGAAAATGAACTTCCGGTTTCCAGTGTGTGCATGCACGCTGGCCAGTTAAGTCTTCCAGTTACTGGTGCACACGTGGACGTGAAGATCTGCTGGCCAGCACGCATGCTCACACTGGAAAACGGAAGACCAGCTCTTTCAGTTTCCGGGATTGCCGCACACACAAAGGCCACCTGATCATCGCACGTGCATGCGCGCCAAAAACCTGGAAGATGAACAGGCGACTCCATGCGCGCCAGGCAACATGGCTCCATGTGCCACAGGTTCGCCATCACAGACATATGGATGTCAAACATTTCAGAAAGCATGCCAATGGCAGAAATTTGCATACAGTACAGTGGCAAACCTCCGCTAAGGAACAACTATTCTTTCTGTATGAATGTGTACGGAGGCATGCCCTGCCCTCTGGGGTCAGAAACAAACCTCCAACCAACACTGATGATGTTACCTAGCTAGGTAATGAGGTCTCTACAAAAACAACAGCAACAACGAGAGCAGCAAGGATTCCACAGTTCAACTCTGAATTACAAATGTTCTCTTCTATTGGTACCCCCTTTTCTCTCTCTTCTTCACAGCTCCCTTGCTTTCTCTGTGATAGTTTTATTCCCTCTCTTTCTTCCCACTTCAACAGAACAGTCTGTTCCTGCTGTGGGTCTACACCCTGGCAGAGTGTTTCTGAAAAAAAAGGCTGTGGGTGGCTGTTAGGACTACAAGTTCCCAACCTCTGCTGCGCACAACTTCCCAAATCTGCACGAATGCATTGCACCCTTAAGATCAGAAGCTCTCAAGGATGCAGGTCGACCCATGACACGTGAAATCAGAGTTGCAATAAATGCTCGAGCTCCTTTAGTACATGTGTCTAACGTGTTTCTACACACATGTACAAACCAGTTGGAGGTTGTTGTTGTTTCAACCTTTGACCAAAGCTCTGGATTCTGAAGACGCTTCCACCTCCAAGAAAAATGTATCCCCAGGCTAAGATGCTTTGAAACAGCCATTAGAAAGATGTGGCAAGAAAGCAAGGGACCATAAAGTGCAACCCAACAATAAGTGAATCAAAGTCCTTCCAAAGCCTGCACTTTTCTCCAGTTCTATTAAGACGGGACCTAGTTTCTTGAGTTTGCGCTTACCCAGGAGGTCATGGGGAGGGAATGCAATGGCAACGGTGGCGGTGGGGGAGCATAGATGTTGGTGAGACTCAAATCCTTGAACTTCTTTCCAATCAGGGTCAGTGCTTTGTCAACGTTTTGCTGAGAGCCTGCAAGGAAGGAGAGGGGTGGGAAAAAAATACAGATCTCAGAAAATGTTTCGGCACAAAGGAAGAATCAAGATAGCCTACCTCACAAAAGATAAGCGATTCCTCATTTAAGCAAGAGGGGAATGTTTTTGCTTTGCATCCTGTAAAGGAGCAGCCAGGCCAATATCTATGGTGTTTTCCTGAAAATAAGACAGGGTCTTATTTTCTTTTGACCTACAAAAAATGGCTTGGGTCTTATTATCAGGGAGGGCTTATTGTTTTGGAGTTGCCAGGCGGCTGCTCTCTTGCGAGAGGGCTCCCAGAGAGCTGGGCACAGCCTCAGGGGCGAACAGCTGTGTTGCACTGTCACAGCAGCACAACATAGCAGCCATGAAGTGACCACGCTCACGAGCAGCCAGCCGGCAAACCCCCTTTCCAGCCAGGCACAGCGCCATTCACTGACCTAGGTGTATCGGCAAGCCGTGTGAGTGCTGTTCGCCACCGCCCGGGTCCTGCAGCTTGCCGCCTTTGGAATGCAAGTGAATGGCACTCTGCACGGCTGGAAAGGGGGTTGCGCGAGCGGCTGTTCCGCTCCCCGCTCGCGCGCCTCCCAATGCCTTGGCCCAGCTCTCTCTGAAGAGCCAGGGCACCACTGCTGCGGCCAGCCACCGCCGCCATCCCAGCATGCCTTTTTCAGCGGCTTCCAAACCATGGAAGTAGGCTGCCGAGTCTTCCGACAGTGGCCGCTCTGGAGGTACGCTCTATGGTTGTGGGCCCAATGGTTTTCCATCTGGACCTCGTGTTTCTCAACCTCAACAATTTTAAGATGGGTGGACTTCAACTCCCAGAATTCCTCAAAACCAGTATGGCTGGCTGGGGAATTCTGGGACTTGAAGTCCACCCATCATAAAGTTGCTGAGGTCAAGAAGCACAGATCTGGGCCATTCTTAGCAATAACACTTAGACTTATATATAACTCCATAGTGCTTTACAACACTATCTAGGCCATTGATGGCTAACCTTTTCGTCGCTGTGTGCCAAAAGCGTGCATGTGCACCCCAGCATGCGTCCCCCCATGCATGCGTGCACCAGACCCCATGTGCATGCGCATGAGATCCCCCCCTACGCCCCCCATGCATGTGCACTTGTCTCCTGGATGCGCCCTGCCCCCTGCGCATGCACGGCAGAGACACGAAAATCAGCTGGCCGGTGGGAGGTGCGTGCGTGATGGCTTGTATGCCCATAGAGAGGGCTCTGCATGCCAAGGGTTTGCCATCACAGATCTAGGCAGTTTTCTAATGTCAGCATATTGCTCCCGACCATCTGGGTTCTCATTTTACCGACCTTGGAAGGATGGAAGGCTGTGAGTCAACCTTGAGCCAGTCAGGATCGAACTCCAGGCTGTGGTCAGAGTTTGCCTGCCATACTGCATTCTAACCACTGCCCCACTCTTCCACAAAGTCTTAATGTGAGTGTCGTTCCTTCTCCAATCAATGTAGAAGGAAACACCACAGGGGTGGAGAATTCCCAGATTCGGTCAATCAAAATCAAATGTGCCATATTTTAAACTGTCCATTCAACATACAGCAGCCCTCCAGCAGCTTCCACTCACCTTCTATATGGCAGATCTGGAAGTCTTGGGTGTAAGGTAGAGTGGAAATGTAGATTTTGGCACCGGAGACCTGCTTCAGGAAACTCACGTATCTCCCTTGTTTGCCTATCAGGCGTCCTACTAAGTGCTACAGGGAAAAGAAAAAGGAAAGAAATAACAATAAATGGAGGGACACATTTGTAGGTCTCTCCTTCCATAGATCAGAAAGGACCAAGCATAGCAACCCTGGAATTACAAAAGCTTATTTATTTTTCAAATTAATATCTTGAAGCTTTTTGGGTAGCATTGGTAGTCAACATTTGCACTGTATTGTTGCCTGGCTGCTATTTTTTATTATTTATACATGTAGTCCTCGACTTGTACCCAGTTGCTTAGCCACCAAAATTATGACAGAATCCCAAAAAGGTACTATGGTCAAAGATCTGATGACTGCCCACCTGGTCACAGGACGACATTTTGGACACCTGGCAACTGATCTATGATTTATAGCCATTTGCAGTGACCCACAGTCACATGAGCGCAATTTATGTTTTTTATAGTCAAGGCTCTGGTTTTCCCAGTTGCAATGGGTGGCTGTGAAAGTTGGACCATAAGAAAGGCTGAGGGCCAAAGAATGGAGGCCTTTGAACTCTGGTGCTGGAGAAGACTCCTGCGAGTCCCTCAGACCGCAAGGAGATCCAACTGGTCAGTCCTAGAGGAGATCAACCCTGACTGCTCTTTAGAAGGCCAGATCCTGAAGATGAAACTCAAATACTTTGGCCACCTAATGAGAAGGAAGGATTCACTGGAGAAGAGTCTAATGCTGGGAAAGATGGAGGGCAAAAGAAGAAGAGGACGACAGAGAATGAGGTGGCTGGATGGAGTCACCAAAGCAGTAGGTGCGAGCTTAAATGGACTCCAGAGGAAGGTAGAGGACAGGAAGGCCTGGAGGAACGTTGTCCATGGGGTCGCAATGGGTCGGACACGACTTCACAACCAACAACAATTACAGTCGTAACCCAAAGATTACATGAGCTGTAGCATGGTTTGTATTTTAATCTATTAGCCACCGAGAGTTACGCACTTGAGTTGGGCACTCCAACAAATTTAATAAATAAATAAAGCTGGCTTGCAGCAATTTACAAAGCTAAATAACAGTAAAACCTTTCGTTCAGGGGTGTCAAACTCAAGGCAGGCACTTGTCTGAAATGGTATGGAGTGTTCTGCCAGAGCAGGGGGCTGGACTAGAAGACCTCCGAGGTCCCTGCCGGCTCTATTCTATTTTATTGTTCTGTTCTGTGATACCACAGGTTCTTAATGAGGGATATACCATAACTAAGCAACAGTTTGGTCTAGTGATTAAGGCACCTGGCTAGAAACCAAGAGACTGAACTCAAGTTCCACCCTAGATTTGAAAGCTACTTTGGGTGACTTTGGGTCAATCACCAGAAAACAGTGAGTTCTAGTCCTGCTTTAAACATGGAAGCCAGTTTGGCTGACTTTGGACCAGTCCCTGTCTCTCAGCCCAATTTACCTCATAGGGTTGTTGATATAGGGCCGTGATGGCGAACCTATGGCTCACGTGCCACAGGTGGCACGCAGGGCCATATCTGCCAGCACGCCAGCTGTCAGCTCCAGGGGACATGTGTGTGCTGAACAGCTGATCTTTGGCCTTCCAGAGGGCTGGTTGATGACGTTTTTGCCCTCCCCCGGCTTCAGGAAAGCCTCCGGAGCCTGGGGAGGGCAAAAACGGCCTCCCCTGGCCGCCCTCTGGAAGCCGGAAAGAGATCATTTCCGAACTTCCGGTAGGCCTATGGGGCCCGTTTTTTGCCCTCCCCCGATTCCAGAGGCTATCTTGGAGCCTCTGGAGGGTGAAAGCGGCCTCCCCTGGCCCCCGGGGAGCGAAATACCAACCTCAGCTTGGAGGCGAGAAGTGCAGTGAGTGTGGGGGGGAGTTGTGCATGAATGCGTGGGGGGGGCACTTTGCATTATGGGTGCCGCCGCGCATGCTGTCGCGCATGTGTGCTTGCATTTTTGGCACCCAACAGCAAAAAGGTTAGCTGCTGTAGGGGAAATAGGAGGAGGAAGAAATATTATGTTTCCCACCTTGAATTATTTATAAAATAATACAAGTGGATTTAGAAAAAGATCTTTAAAAATCCCCTTGCCATTCTTTGGACAACTGCCAGTTAAAATCAGTCCTTCTACCAACTTTTCAGAAAACTCTTTTTTTTTTTGCCGGGATGAGTCTTCTTGTCATAATTCACGGAGTAGGAATACGATGCCAGCGGCTACATTGGCCAGGTTTAAAATAAATAAAACAAGCTGGCATAAGTAAATGCCCTCCAGTTAAACTCCACTCCTACCAGACACACCCATGTAGTTGCTCGGCATCGAGACAAAAGTGGTTTGCCACTGTCTCCTCCTCAGAATTGTTTTGGATTCCAAGTCTAGCTATAGTTCTAGGATTATTTGGCCAACTCCTCTCTAACTACAGGCAAGTCCTCGACTTACAAAAGTTCTTTAAGAAGTGACTGATGAGTGTCTTTGCCAAAGGTGTTTTTGACCCCTACGAGGCAACTGTTGAAGTCCAGAATCCTAAAGTTGCCATGGTTGAGAAACACTGCTTTAGAAGATACTCCTTACTTACAAGAATCTCTAGTACTAGAAGATCGGAGTTAAATCGCCACTGCAGTCATTACCAAACTGGAAGGCTGCAGGAATGGAATATCCACAAAAACATGGCAAACAAGAGAAGAAGAATCAGTAAGGGTTCTAAGAGTCAGCATATTGCTCCCAACAATCTAAGTCCGGGATGGCGAACCTATGGCACGCGGAGCCATATTTGCTGGCCTGCATGCCGGCCAGCTGATTTGCAGCCTTTTGGAGGGCTAGGGAAGGCCATTTTCGCTCTCCCCAGGCTTCATGAAAACCTCCAGATGCTGGGGAGGGCAAAAAACGGCCCCAACGGGCACCCGGAAGTTTGGAAACAATCTGTTTCGGGGTTCTGGAGGGAGTCCAGGGGAGGCCATTTTCATGCTCCCGAGCCTCCGGAGGCTTTCCTGAAGCCTGGGGAGGGCGGAAAGAGCCTCCCCCGGCCTCCTGGAGGCTCTCCGGAAGCCAGAAACTATCTGTTTCCGGCTTTTGGGGGAGGCCGTTTTTGCCCTCCCCAGGCTTCAGGAAAGCCTCCGGAACCTGGGGAGGGGTCATACATGCATGCGCGGGAGGGGGGTGTCCACACGCAAATGCGCAGGTGGGCGGGGAGGATTGAATTGGTGTGGGCACATGTGGGCGCCCTAATAAAAAGGTTAGCCAACACGGATCCAGGTCTTGTCTTCATTGTTACTGCCTTTATCCTGCTTTTATTTTTACAAATCCCTCAAGAAGGCAAACATAGTCCTTCCTCCTTCTGTTCTCCCCACAACAACCATAATCCTGTGAGGTGAGTTGGCCTGAGAGAGAATGATCGGCCCAAAGTCACCCAGCGGGATTTCATGGCTAAGGCAGAACATGAACTCGTAGCCTCCTACTTTCTAGGCTGATGCCTTAACAGAGGGGAGTCAAACTCGCCTTGTCACAGCATCGTCACGTGACGTATTGTGACTTTTTCCGCCCTTCGCTAAATGGGGCACGGGCGTGGGAAGCACATGACGCATCCAGCCCGCTGGCTGCGAGTTCGAGATCCCTGCCTTAACACCAGGCCAAACTGGCTCTGTTATGTCATAAACCAGGGGTGTCAAATTCATGGCCCACGGGCCGAATGTGTTGTTTCCTGGCCCCACCCCTACCCGGTTTAGCAAAGGGGGGGACCCAATACATCACGTGATGCTGCTGTGACGGTGCAGGCTTGACATTCCTGTTATAAACTGTTTTGTGATGACTATTGTGTCATAAAAGATTTTTTAAAATTTGTCAAATTTCAAATTCTATGGGAGTCTGGGTCCCAGTTTTTGGATGCATTTTGTAAGTTAGCCCAGAGCTAACCTTAGTTCAAAGGGACGCGGTGGCTCAGGGGCTAAAACGCTGAGCTTGTCGATCAGAAAGGTCGGCAGTTCGAATCCCTAGCGCCGTGTAACGGAGTGAGCTCCCGTGACTTGTCCCAACGTCTGCCAACCTAGCAGTTAGAAAGCACGTAAAAAATGCAAATAGAAAAATAGGGACCACTTTGGTGGGAAGGTAACAGCGTTCCATGCACCTTTGGCGTTTAGTCATGCTGGCCACATGACCACAGAGACGTCTTCGGACAGCGCTGGCTCTTTGGCTTACAAACAGAGATGATCACCGCCCCCTAGAGTCAGGAACGACTAGCACATATGTGCGAGGGGACGCTTTACCTTTAATTCAAAGGTTGTTGCCCTGTACTATTTTGCCCAGTCAATGGTTCCGACAATGAGGGTTTTAGCAGTGTATAGATACAAACCATCACACAATCGTCTTAATTTCATGTGCTAGCAAAACACTGCTTAGGATCCCAAAGGCACTTTTTTCAAGAGGCAACTGGATTTTCTTGGTTTTTCTTTGAAGGAGTTTCGCTTCTCATCCAAGAAGCTTCCTCCGCTCTAAAGGAGCTTCTGGGACGAGAAGCGAAACGTCACCAGAGAATAACCAAGAAAGTCCAGTTGCCTCCTGAAAAGGCACCTTTGGGATAACTATGACATGGATGACTTGAGAATCGCCATAGACATTTACCGACTGCTTAGGATCCTTACTCAAGGCAGACTGGAGCCCTACATGGAAAAAAGGCGCATGAGAGAAGCTCACACTGGCCTTACAAAAGGGTAAGGAACAAGAGGCACAACTGAGAAAGTGGGAGAAGAGGGACAAAAATAGGTCAATATGTGCTTCATCAATTATAGAAAGGTCACAGATTGTGTCAACCACCTCAAGCTGTGGAATATGCTTAGAAAACCAGGAGCTCGGAATAGCTCATCGTCTGCACGCAAAACCTTTGCAGGACAGGAATTCCGATGGGAGGGAAGATGGTGAAACTCCAGGGCTGCAAAGACGTAAGAGAAGCTGTGCAAGCAGTGCGCGACTTACAACAGCTCACTTAGTGACCGTTCAAAGTTACAACGGCACTGAAAAAATGTGAGGGATGACCGTTTTTCAAAAGTTTTACAACATTTGCAAGCATCCCCACGGTCATGTGATCGAAATTCAGGCGCTTGGCAGCTGGTTCCTATTTATGACCTGTGATCCACTTTTGCGACAAGCCAAGTCAACAGAGAAGCCAGATTTACTTAACGACCGGGGTACTAATTTATCAACCGCGGGGATGCCCTTAACAACTTTGGCAAGAAAGGTTTCAAAATAGGGCAAAACTCACTTAACAAATGTCTCGCTTAGCCACAGAAATTTTGGGGTCGATTTATGTCGCTAAGCAAGACAGCTATTAACTGAATTTCACCCCAATTTATGACCTTGCTTGCCACCGTTGTTAAGCAAATCATTGCAGCCCTTAGTAACATGGTTGTTAAGTGAATTCAGCGTCCCCATTGACTTTCCTTGTCAGAAGGTCGCAAAAGAGGATCACATGACCCTGGGAAGCAACCGTCATAAATATGAGTCAGTTTGCCAAGCGTCTAAATTTTGATCATGTGACCACAGGGAGGGAGCAATGGTCGTAAGTATGAAAAACGGTAATAAATCCTTTTTTTAGTCCTGTTGTAACTGCAAATGCTCATTGAACCAATGGCTGTAAGTTGAGGACTACCTACATAACACTCACGTTTTGGGATTTCTTTTCTAGTCTACCTCAAAAGGGCGACACAAATGCACCCCAGAACAAAACTACCTTGAGTCCTACACTTTTACAACTTTTTTTTCCTGCTACATTACAAACGTTTTCATTTATGACTAGTACTAACTACAGCGGCAAAACGTTTCATTGTTATCTTAATGTTCGGAAGCTCTCGACTGCATTGCACAGAATTGCAGCATTGGGGAATTTTGAGAGTTGAAGTCCACAAGTCTTAAAGTTGCCAAGTTTGGACACCCCTGCCATACATAGACTTTTCCACTCCTTATTTGTCTCTTGCCACCAAGGAAGCGTGTCTTTATATTTATTTTATTTGCAGGTGATCCTGGCTTGATGACTGCCCTGTTTAGCAACTGTTTGAAGTTCTGACAGTCCTGAAAAATGAACTTCATGACTGGTGTTCATACTTACGACAATCCTAATGTCCTGAAGTCACATGGCTGACTTCAGGCACGTCACAACTGGCTAAGCCAAGCAGGGTCAACAGAGACGTTGGCAGTGAAGTCACAAGTTGAGGTCACAAGCCCGTCACAGTCACACGTTTCATTTAGCGACTTCCTTGCTTAGCAACAGAATTGTCAGTTCCAACTCAGGTTGCTAAGCAAGGACTACTGGTATCTAGATGTCACATTTATAGAGCCAACTCTGAATTACTCAGGATGGTGTACAAGTAAACACAAATACTATGTAAGAAGAAGTCATACAAGGAGGCTTAACGTAATCAGCATCATAACAGAATTGGAAGGACCTTGGAGGTCTTCGAGGTCAGGAGTCACCAACATTTTGGACCTCAGGGACAACTAAATTCATAATTTTAAATCCCACGGACAACTAATATACAATAATACAATAATACAATAGTAGAGTTGGAAGGGACCTTGGAGGTCTTCTAGTCCAACCCCCTGCCTAGGTAGGAAGCCCTATACCGTTTCAGGCCAATGGCTATCCAACATCTTCTTAGACTTCCAGTGTTGGGGCTTTCACAACTTCTGGAGGCAAGCTGTTCCACTGATTAATTGTTCTAACTGTCAGGAAATTTCTCCTCAGTTCTAAGTTGCTTCTTTCCTTGATTAGTTTCCACCCATTGGATATATATATCCAATATAATCTGCTGAATGACTGGGTAGGTGGGTGGGTGTGGCTAGGTAGTCATGTGACTGGGTGGGTGTGGCAAACTCAATGTCACTCACAATGAGGGGTGCCTCCCCAGCCTCTTCGCCCCTCCCCTCCCAGCCTCTCCTCGCCTCCCCGCCCAGGCTCCTTAGGGCCCCAACAGGAAGCAGTTGTTGGAATGCAGCCACCAGGAGAAAGAGTCGGCAAAACATCTGGCTCAGTTCAAATTAGATCTGACCGAGAAGGAGGCTCAGTAGAAGCAACTCACTGAGGACTACGAGCATAGGCTTTCCAAGCAGAGGGAAGACCTGCGGGAGTGCAAGGCCAGGGACTGGCGCCTGGAGGCTCTGTGGGCTGAGATGGTCAGCCAGTTCATGATGCAGTCCCACAGGAACGAGGCCCTCCGGCTCTTCGCCACCAGCGGCATTTCCCTCCAGCTTTCGCCCAAAGCCCCGCACCAGGAGGCTGAAGCAGACCCCAAATTGGAATTTCTGCCCTCTCTGACCTACACAAAAAGACCCCGAAGGGGGAGACTCTCTGCAGCAACAGAAACGTTCATTGCACGTATCTGTCACAGGGACCATAGTTTGAGGACCCCGGTTAGTGCAATATAAAGAATGCAAATAATTTTTCTGCCGACCACCAACATTTTTTCATGGACCGCGAGTGGTCCACAGACCACCAGTTGGTGACAGCTATTCTAGGCCAAGTCTCTGGGCTAGATTTTATCTTAATAAATTTTATCTTTAATTTTACCTTAATAAAATTCCCAGAAAGGTACATGCTCCAAACCCATCAACTCAGGAAAAGATCCCAATTTGTTAACCACATATGAAGGCCATCAAGATCAGGAGAATGTGGACATTGGAGGAATCACATTAAATGGCAGGCACTAGGACCAAGAAAGTGCCCAACTGAAAAAGTTGGGAATCCCCATTTAAGCAAAATCACGACTAGGTAGAGAGACAATTTTCTGGACGTTACCTTCGGTATTTCAATTTCCCAGATGACAAGCTCTGCCTTATTGCAGTCCGTTCCCATCTTGGCAGTCAGGCAGCTGTCATTCTTGCGGAGAGCACAACCGCTGTCCACCGAGTCCATGCTGTTCACGTCAGAGCCTAAAAAAGAAAAGCAGCCACGTTCCTTCACTTACAGGGTGATGAAATGCTGGGCAAAAGAGACTGCAGCAAACTCCCTTTTGATCCTCTCATTCTGCTTTCTCCCTTTACATAAGGAGCTATAGAGGTGGGCAGAACAAACTTCTCTAGCCCAGGTGATGCCCCTCCAGTCAATCTCTCTCTTTCTCCCTATCGTCTAATCTATCTAACATCTAATCTCTCTCATTATAATCAATCATCATATCTATCTATCTATCTATCATCTATCTATCTATCTATCTATCATCTATCTATCTATCTATCTATCTATCTATCTATCTATCTATCTATCTATCTATCATCTATCTATCTATACAATACAATAGTAGGAAGGGACCTTGGAGGTCTTCTAGTCGAACCCCCTGCCTAGGCAGGAAACCCTATACCATTTCGGACAAATGGCTATCCAACATCTTCTTAAAGACTTCCAGTGTTGGGGCATTCACAACCTCTGGAGGCAACTTCTGTTCCACTGATTCATTGTTCTCACTGTCAGGAAGTTTCTCCTCAGTTCTAAGTTGCTTCTCTCCTTGATTAGTTTCCATCCATTGGTTCTTGTTCTGCCCTCAGGTGTTTGGAAAATAGTTTGACTCCCTCTTCTTTGTGGTAACCCCTGAGATGTTGGAACACTGCTATCATGTCTCCCCTAGTCCTTCTTTCTATTAAACTAGACATACCCAGTTCCTGCAACCGTTCTTCATATGTTTTAGTCTCCAGTCCCCTAATCATCTTTGTTGCTCTTCTCTGCACTCTTTCTAGAGTCTCCACATCTTTTTTACATCGTGGCGACCAAAACTGAATGCAGTATTCCAAGTGTGGCCTTACCAAGGCATTATAAAGTGGTATTAACACTTCATGGGATCTTGATTCTATCCCTCTGCTGATGCAGCCTAGGACTGTGTTGGCTTTTTTGGCAGCTGCTGCACACGGCTGGCTCATCTTTAAATGGTTGTCCACTAGGACTCCAAGATCCCTCTCACAGTTACTACTTCAATGTGATTGAAACTACTTCTTTTTTTCTGTCAAAAAGTCAAGATGGCGGCATATGACTAAAATTCCTTTTCAATATGCATTTACAACTGGGTGGGTTTGACCATATCAATTTTTTGACAGGTAAGTAAAAGTAAAAGTTCCCCTCACACATATGTGCTAGTCGTTCCTTACTCTAGGGGGCGGTGCTCATCTACATTTCAAAGCCGAAGAGCCAGCGCTGTCCTAAGACGTCTCCGTGGTCATGTGGCCAGCATGACTAAATACCGAAGGCGCCTGGAACGCTGTTCCCTTCCCACCAAAGGTGGTCCCTATTTTTTCTACTTGTATTTTTACGTGCTTTTGAACTGCTAGGTTGGCAGAAGCTGGGACAAGTAATGGGAGCTCACTCTCTTACATGGTGCTAGGGATTCGAACCGACGACCTTTCTGATCGACAAGCTCACCCAAACTTCCATTTCCCTGAACTTCACTATAGGTTTATTGGTGCTCAGATCCTAACATTTCAAAGAGTATGAAGAAATTTCAGTAATCCACCTTATTAGAGGTGCTCTGAAGAAGTTACCCCACCTTTTACCACAGAAAAATAAGAGCTGGATCTAAAGGTAGTCCTCGATGTATGACCAAAACTGAGCCCAAAACATCCGTTGCTAAGCAAGACAGTTGTTAAGTGAGGTTTGCCCCAGTTTATGACATTTCTTGCCACAGTTGTTAAGTGAATCACCTTGGTTGTTAAGATAGCAATGCAGTCGTTAAATGAATCTGCCTTGGCACGTCAGAAGGCCGGGAAAGGTGATCCCATGACCCCAGGACATTGAATCCATCATAAATACATGCCAGTTGCCATGGGCGAAAAGGCGGCAATACAAATTTAATAATAAATATATTTTTAAAAACCCTCAAATTTTAATCATGTCACCTTGGGGATGCTGCAAGTGTCATGTGAAAAATTGCCATAAGTCACACGTAATCTACAGTGTCCTTATAATTTGAATAGTCACTGAACGGTTTTAAGTTGAGGACTACATGTACTTAGTTAAGGTGAAAGAGGATCCTCACCTCCTGAGTGGTCTGTATCGGCCTCTGTGGGCCATGGCTGTTCGTGGCTCAGAGGCGGGAAGTCCTCCTTCAGCACGCCATTGCTGTATGGCACCCTGTTTTCCGTTGACATGGAGGAAGGTGGCTTCTGGATCGACGCGGACGTGTTCTCTGAGTCTTTGATGGTGGAGGCATTCAACCGATCCAGGTGCTGTGGAGGTGGAGATGAAGCACTTTTCAAGAGATCCTCGGCACTAGCCCCATCTTCCGAGGTGCAGGCGCTGCACCCAGAATCTTCCATCACTATGTGACCATCCTCAAACTCCTCCTCGTGGTTCGTAGCTGGTGTCAGGCCACCAACAGACCGCCTGGTGGGACAACTGGAGTCTCTGAGCCGGTTGTGACTTCGGTTGACCAATCGGCCGTGAGTCAAACAACTTGAATAGGTAGCATGACGGTTGACGTTCTCCTCCAGGAGGGGAGATACTTCCACAGGAGCAACCTTCTGGCTCACACAGTCACCACCCTGGCTGGATTCTGCTTGGCCAACAACTCCAGTGGACACCTTCTCCCGAGGACTATCCACCTGGCTTGCTATTTGGCATATCCTCTCTGACATATCACTGACCGACCCTGATAATACTTCCTCAGTGGCTGCCCGGATGACATTGGAAATGATTTGCATGGCCACCTGCTCGATCTTCTCCACTTCTTGTTTGTCTAAACTAATGACTCCTATCCTCTCTTTTTCCAGACCACCCTTATACCCAACTTCTCTGCATCCATTGTGCTTTGACATGCTACCAGTCTTTGAACTGGACGTCATCCCTTCCTCAACCATCTCCGACCTAGCAGGTTCAACATACTTGGTCAGTGTCCCGACTGCAGTCTCTCCTTTGCCACTGTTGCTATTGCTCCCTTCTTCCGTTTCAACAGATCCCTTAGGCATCTCATCAGGAACTTCTTTAGTTATCTTTCTGGAGCAGGTGTCGGGGAAAGAATCCATAAAGGTGGATGCAGAACACTGGTCTTCTCTCAAAGACCTCTCGGATGAACTGATCTGGACCATCCCATCTTTGCTATTGTCCTCCCATTTTTCAGAACCAGGAGATGCAAACAGCCCTTGGTTGGATGCTTGACTGGAATCAGGCTTCCCTTCATTGGCTGTCTCATCCATTTGGGAGTCATCAACTCTTTGTACATCCAGAAGAGAGATCTTGGGCGAAGGGGAGCCAAGGACACCTTGAGGCCCCATCACTTCCACTTCTCCACTGTCGTCCTGAAGTGAATCCGGTTGGAGGATTAGTGTTGCCCCAACAGGAAGGTCTTTTCTCAACGTTCCTAAGCTTTGGGCGCTGTCTTCTGTTAGAGGTGTCGGCCGTTCTTGAAAGGGTGAATCGCTACACTGGCTGACCTGTAGAGGTGGAGAAAGTTCACTGTCCGACTGTCCAGTTTTCCAAGAACTTGGCTCCTTCGGAGGAGAACATTTCTGGCGCTCTTCCAAGCTGGGAAGATCTTGCCTGTCGTGGTTACTGACACACTCCTTTTTACGCGAAGAAAACCACCACCAGCCGATGAGTGCCAGCACTCCGGGGATGGTGAACGGCAGAAAATTGCGGAAGCGCAACGCCATTTCATTCACCCTCAGAAATTAAACCTGAAAAAGAAGAGGAGAAAAAAGGGCCGTATTAAGACTTCAGTTGTCTAACCATGTTCAGAAAAGGTACGACTTTTTCTCAACGTTGGCAGCTTGAAAAAGATGAAGCATAGCTAGCTGGGAAATCCTGGGAATTGAAGTCCATACAACTTCAAGCTATCAATGTTGAGAAACACTATGTTCTGACCAAGGCTTCCCAAGAGCATGAAGCAAACTCCTGGTCCCAAAAAAAAAACAAAAACCCTTTTATTAATTTCCTGTGAATTCTGCTCATTCACATCCAGCAAAGTCTTCCAAGGGAGGATTTAGTCACAGACCTTATCTGGCTTGGAGAGCTGCCAGGGCAGTATCTGCAAAACTTGGCAAGGAGTCACAAACCAATTAAGTGAACTAATTGTCTCCTGCAAACTCCAGTCCCCCTTCGCTCCTCTTTTATTTCCTCTGGGAGGAGCCATTCATCGCCTACCTATGGCCTTATTCCCAAGTCAACCCCTGCTCTTTAGCTGTTCCCTTCATCTGGCAACTCTGTGCATGTGCGTACTCCAGCTGTTCATCTGCCTCACTGATGTCTGACTCTGAAGGCAGCTGATAACTGGCATAGGGCTCCGGCCCCCTCTCTGCCTCCGACACAGAGCCCTCATCAGAGCCTTCCCCAGACTCCAGGACTGGCCCATGTTCTCCCCAACCACTTCCTCACTGTCCACATTTGATGTCAGCTCTGCTGGCGGGCTACAACACACTGACTTAAACAAAACATTAGCATACCGCAGCATTTCCTTCAAGAAGCCCATCTTTAAATTATCTCTTAATTCCTATCAGTCCTGATACTCATGATAAAATCCATACCCATTTGAAGGCTTACTTAATTTATAGCCGGTTCTTCCTTCTAAAAGCAACCTCTAGCCCCCTCTTCTTCCACAAATCAAGCCACAGCATAACACAAGGTAGTAAGGGAAAGTGAGGAGAGAGAAAGACAACTAATACAGGTAACTCTCGGTTAGTGAACACAATTGGGACCAGCAACTCGGTTATTAAACGAACTGGTCACTAAGTGAAACTGGAACTCTGCTTCCATCCTCACTTGGCTTTACAGACCTACAAAGGTTGTAAATACGAGGATGATCCATAAAGTTACTTTTTCACTGTTATAACTGTGAACCAACATTGCCTTTTTTGGCAATGTAACAGCATTGCCAAAAAGGCATTAAGAGTTGTTAACCTAATTTTGTGAAGCTTCTTCTGTGGTAACATTGTATTTCTAACTAAGGCACACAAAACCTTTGCCAGACCAATTCTCGAATACAGCTCGTCTCTGCCTGGAATCCACACTGTATATCGGACATTAATACGATTGAGTGGGTCCAGAGGTACTTCACGAGAAGAATCCTCCACTCCTCTGCTCACAATAGAATCCCTTATGCCACCAGGCTCGAAATTTTGGGGTTGGACAATCTGGAACTGCGCCGCCTGCGGTATGATCTAAGCACAGTACGCAAAATTGTCTACTACAACGTCTTACCTGTCAACGACTTCTTCAACTTCAACCTCAATAATACACGGGCAAAAAAATTGGTACAAATTCAAGGTAAATCGCTCCAAACTCAATTGCAGAAAATATGACTTCAGCAGCAGAGTGGTCAACACCTGGAATGCTCTACCTGACTCCGTTGTTACATCCTCTAACTCTCACAGCTTCAACCTTAAACTGTCTACCATGGACCTCACCCCATTCCTAAGAGGTCCGTAAAGGGGGTGTGCATAAGCGCACCAGCGTGCCTCCCATCCCTGTCCTACTGTCCCCATTTATTTGTATTCATTTCTTTCGTTCATGTCCATGTCTATATTTATACCTGCTATCTTGTACATGTTTGACAAACTAATAAATACAAATACAAATGGGGAATTCACTAAATGAGGACTCCCTGTATTCTCATAGTCAAATTCAAAAACCATCTTGGTAGGGAAATGGGCTGAAAGTAATAAAATGCAATGTGAAGACAAATCTAAACGGCATTAGAAAACAGAAATCAAAGGCAGGGTGTTACTGAGCTTGCTATCAATACTTAGGGAAAATTAAGATTGATTGCAAACCGAATATAAGCCACAAATGGGATGAGATATCCAACAAAACATCATTTCCAAATGACAATTAAATAATTGTTTGACTCTGGTTTGCTACCCACTTTCAGTCCTATGCCCACTTCTGGACTTTCCACTTAAAGGAGGATTTAGAGAAACTGGAACAGGTTCAAGGAAAGGAAATCAGGCTGATCAGAGGATTATGAACTAAGAGGCAGGCAGAAGTGGGTTTAATTTAACCTTGAGGAATGATTGAAGGAGAAACACAACAGGCACTCTTCAAATACATGACAGGATTTCACAGCCGAGGTCTAGACCTTTCTCTTATTCCAGGATGTGGGATACTGGATAACAGATTTAAATTATAAGAAGCTGAATTCCAAGTGAATATCGGAAAAATCAGAGCCATAAAAAGCCCCTGACCTGATTTATTGGTTTGTTTGTTAAACATGTACAAGATGACAAGTATAGGTATGAACATAAACATGAACGAAGGAAGTAAATTCAGATAAATGGAGACAGTAAGACAGGGACAGTAGCACACTGGTGCGCTTATGCATGCCCAAAGAGAAGATAATGATGCTCTTCTCTTTACTGAGTGTGTTCCAGGTAGAGCAGAGGTGGGGAACTATTACCCTTGCCCCCCCTCTCTCGTAGCCTGGTTCCAAATAGGCCACGGTCCCATAGTCAGGCATGCCCCGAGGATTGGGCACCCCTGTTCTAACATATACTGAAAAATCTCCCAAAGTAATTCCTGGTAATATACCGTTTCCCTGAAAATAAGACCTCCTTGGATAATAACCCAATCAGGCTTTTGAGAGCATGCACTAAAATAAGCCCTCCCCTGAAAATAAGCGCTTCCTGAAAATACTGCAACACAGCAGCAGCCATGAGGTGACCCCATTCGCCGCCTTCTGCACCTCAAAAATAATAAGCCCTCCCCGAAAATACTGCAACACAGCAGCAGCCATGAGGTGACCCTGCTTGCCGCCTTCTGCACCTCAAAAATAAGCCCTCCCCGAAAATACTGCAACACAGCAGCAGCCATGAGGTGACCCTGCTCGCTGCCTTCTGCACCTCAAAAATAATAAGCCCTCCCCGAAAATACTGCAACACAGCAGCAGCCATGAGGTGACCCTGCTCGCTGCCTTCTGCACCTCAAAAATAATAAGCCCTCCCCGAAAATACTGCAACACAGCAGCAGCCATGAGGTGACCCCGCTCGCCGCCTTCTGCACCTCAAAAATAACAAGGCCACCCTGAAAATAAGGCCAAGCGCTTATTTTGTGGGTCAAAAGAAAATAAGCCCCTGTCTTATTTTGGGGGTAGAATTTGACGAAATTCCCATGGTAATTGGTTGAAATAACATAAAAAGTCACTCAAAGATAATATTGTTTTTATAATACAGATAGTCCTCAAGTTATGGTCATTCATTCAGCAACAGTTTGAAGTTACAATCGGGCACAAAGCCAGCTGGGTGACCTTGGCCCAGTCACTCTCTCCCAGCTTTTGGAAGGGAACGATCGAAGCAACTGTTTTTGAAAGTCTTACTCCAGCAACTAATCCAGAAAGTGGCCAAGAGTCAGCACCGGCTCAAAGGTTAAGTCCTTGACTTACGACCACAATTGAGCCCGAAATTTCCACTGCTAAGCAAGACAGTTGACAAAGTGAATCTTACCCCATTGGACAAACTTCCTTGCCAGTGGTTAAGTGAATCACTGCAATTGTTAAGTTAGTGGCACAATTGTTAAGTGATTCTCTGGCGTCCCCACTGACTTTGTGGGTCAGTAGGTTACAAAAGGAGATCACAAGGACCTGGGACGCTGCAAACGTCATAAATATGAGCCACTTGCCAAGCAGAAATATTTTGACCACAGGCATTCTGCAATGGTTGCTAAGTGTGAAAATAGCAATAACACTTAGACTTATATACCGCTTCATGGTATTTTACAGGATTCTCTAAGCCAGAGTTCCCCCATCTTTGCGGACTGGGGGGGGGGGGGGGACAGGTGATGGTTCCACATGAAAGAAAGCAGGAGATTGTGAGTTCTGGTTCCACCTTAGGCATGGAAGCCAGCTGGGTGACTTTGGGCCAGTCCCGCTCTCTCAGCCCAATCCATTTCATAGGATTGATGTGAGGAAAATACCGTATTTTTCGGAGTATAAGACACACCTTTTTCCCCTCAAAGAGGGTGAAAATCTGGGTGTGACGTATACACTGAATGCAGCATTTTTGGCCTCCCAACCCACCCCTTTCACAAAAATGGACGTGGAGAGAGTTTAGGATGCCTGCAAAGTGCTCTTGGAGGCTGGGGAGGGCAAAAATGAGCAAACAACAGACCGTTTTTTGCTCATTTCCCCCCCCCCCCAGGCCCCCAGGAGCACACTACAAGCCTCCCAAAGCCTATGCATGCCCCATTTTTTGCAAGCAAAGGGGGGATCTTTCCCCCCCCCCCCAGCCCCCAGGAGCACTTTGCAGACCTCTGAAACTCTCTGCAGGCTCCGTTTTTCACAAAAAACAAGGCGTGCAAAGGATTTGGGAGGCCTGCAGAGTGCAAAAACTTTTTTAAAAAAAATTACCTCTTCAAACTCTTGGTGCGTCTTATAGCCCGAAAAATACGGAGTATTATGTATGTTGACTGCTTTGAGTTATTTATAATAAAGGGGAAGCCCCCAAAGGAGCTTTTTCAAGAGGCAACTGACAGAACAGAACAAAATAACAGAGTTGGAAGGAACCTTGGAGGTCTTCTAGTCCCTCTGTGAGGGAGATGGACGCTTCTTAAATACAATAAATAAATAAATTATAAATACAACTACAAATGCAATAGCAGAGTTGGAAGGGACCTTGGAGGTCTTCTAGTCCAACCCCCTGCCTAGGCAGAAACCCTATACCGTTTCAGACAAATGGCTATCCAACATCTTCTTAAAGACTTCCAGTGTTGGGGCATTCACAACCTCTGGAGGCAAGTTGTTCCACTGATTAATTGTTCTGTCAGGAAATTTCTCCTCAGTTTCTAAGTTGCTTCTCTCCTTGATTAGTTTCCACCCATTGCTTCTTGTTCTTTCCTCAGGTGCCTTGGAGAATAGTTTGACTCCCTCTTCTTTGTGGCAGCCCCTGAGATATTGGAAGACTGCTATCATGTCTCCCATTGTCCTTCTTTTCATTAAATGAGTGGCTGGCAAATGCACATGCGCAGCTCCATTTGCGCAAGTGATGGGCATGTGCACCCACTGCTTGTGCAAATGGAGCATGTGTGGATGCATTTGCCCACTGCTTGCTGCTTCTGTGGCCCAGTTCTGAACAGCTCATGGCCTGGGGTTTGGTCTCCCTAACCCTAAGTAGTTCATAGAGTCAACAAATTGCCTCCAATAATTTGGGTCCTCATTTTACCAACCTCTGAAGAATGGAAGGCTGAGTCAATCTTGAACCGGGGTTAGGATCGAACTGCTGGCAGTCGGCAGAGTTAACCTGTAATAAGATAGGCTTAAGATACAGAAGGATCTTGACAAACTTGAACATTGGGCACTATCTAATAAAATGAAATTCAATGGTGAAAAGAGTAAGGTTCTACATTTAGGCAACAAAAACGGAATGCACAGGTACAGTATAGGTGATACCATACTCAGTAGTAGTAACTGTGAAAGGGATCTTGGAGTCCTAGTGGACAACCATTTAAATATGAGCCAGCAGTGTGCAGCAGCTGCCAAAAAAGCCAACACAGTTCTAGGCTGCATCAACAGAGGGATAGAATCAAGATCACGTGAAGTGTTAATACCACTTTATAATGCCTTGGTAAGGCCACACTTGGAATACTGCATTCAGTTCTGGTCGCCACGATGTAAAAAAGATGTGGAGACTCTAGAAAGAGTGCAGAGAAGAGCAACAAAGAGGATTAGGGGCCTGGAGTCTAAAACATATGAAGAACGGTTGCAGGAACTGGGTATGTTTAGCTTAAGAGAAAGAAGGACTAGGGGAGACATGATAGCATTATTCCAATATCTCAGAGGTTGCCACAAAGAAGAGGGAGTCAAACTATTCTCCAAAGCACCTGAGGGTAGAACAAGAAGCAATGGGTGGAAACTAATCAAGGAGAGAAGCAATTTAGAACTGAGGAGGAATTTCCTGACAGTGAGAACAATTAATCAGTGGAACAGCTTGCCTCCAGAAGTTGTGAATGCCCCAACACTGGAAGTCTTTAAGAAGATGTTGGATAGCTATTTGTCTGAAACGGTATAGGGTTTCCTGCCTAGGCAGGGGGTTGGACTAGAAGACCTCCAAGGTCCCTTCCAACTCTACTATTGTATTGTATTGTATTGTATTGTATTGTACTGTATTCTAACCACTGCGTCCCCATGAAAAATGGTCATGTCATGTCACTTTTTTCAATGCCCTTTGAGCGATCATTAAACGAAAATGGTTGTAAGTCAAGGACTCTCTGCAAATGTATATGTTTATAAATAAATACACAACTATTAGTAACGGTTGCTAAAAAATTAAAATCGATAAGCGCGTACAATCAAAAAAGTTTGGAGACCAGAGATTTAAAATCAAAAGAAAAAACGCAATTTCGCAGGACGCGCCTTTTTCTAACAACTGCACCGAATGAAGAAGGATGTGCAATGCAGTGACTGGCTTACTAGTAGCAAAGTTGCCAGAAGTCAAGTCAATGTCAGGAAAATTTGAGAGCTTCAGGGAAGCGCATGTTTTATCCATGCCCCCTGCACCAAATGTTCTGGCCAAAAAGGCGGCCCATTTCCCCAGTTCTAGAGTCCAATCCAAGATGAATTTAAGGAGGTTCATACAGCCTTCAGTCCCTACTTGTGCACAACTCCCTTTGAGTTATAAAAAGACAAGGCTGGCATTCCTTTCCTTGTGGAGAATAGATGGGGCCCTTTTTGGGAATGTTGGAATAAACAGCTGTCCATTCAGACAGCAGAATACGCTCCCAATCCCCAGCCACAGATGGCATGTAAACACATCCAAGGCCATGAAGCAGATTGCTCAAGGTTACAGAGACTCTCTAGGAATTCTTCACAATCTAGTTCTTCTGCCTCGCTAGCAGAAGGAAGACGCCCACCGCAGAATGTTCAGAACAAAAAACTTCCCTCTGAGTGGAAAAATAGCAATTCAGGTGGATGGGTAAACCTTTCGTCCCCACCTGCTAGTTGTCCCAACATTTAGGGAATCATGATGACTTCCATCCTGGAAGAAATCGAGTGGAATAGCTTCAATACCATTTTCCTACGTGAGTGAGAACAGGCAGAGGAACCAATGCTTGCGAAGAGAGAGAGAGAGAGAAACACAAGCACACACTGGGCAATATTGAAAAAATATTGGAAAATATTTGGCAATCTTGAAAAACCAATACAGCTCATCCTGCAGTTACAATCACAATTCGAGCCGTAAATTTATGTTGCTAAATTCTGGTAAGATTCTGCATGGATTAAGTTCCTAGGGAATTTGCTTTTTCCTAGTGTCATGCAATTATAGGTGATTCTTCGCTTGTGCCCACAACCGTTAAGTGAGTCTGGCTTTCCCCATTGACTCTGCATGTCAGAAGGTTTCAAAAGATGATCCCTGTTCTGACCTAGACTTCCCATGAACAGGAAGCAATCTCCTTGTCCCAACAAAAAAAAAACACCATTAATTTCCTGTGAATTCTGCTTATTCACATCCAGCAAAGTCTTTCGAGGGAGGATTTACAGTCACAGACCTTATCTGGCTTGGAGAGCCGACAGGCCGATATCTGCAAAACATGGCAAGGAGTCTCCGACGGTCACAGGCCAATTAAGCGAACTAATTGCAAACTCCACTCCCCTTTCGCTCCTCTTTTATTTCCTAGGGAAGGGGCCATTCATCGTCCATCTGTGGCCCTCCTCCCAAGTCGACCCGTTCTTTAGCTGCTTCCTTAGTCTCTGGCAACTCACATGCGCACACTGGGAACAGGCTCCAGCTGTTCGCCTGCCTCACTGATGTCTGACTCTGAAGGCAGCTGATATCTGGCATACGGCTCTGGGCCCCTCTGCCTCCGACATAGAGCCCTCATCAGAGCCTTCCCCAGACTCCAGGACTGGCCCAGGTTCTCCCCAACCACTTCCTCACTGTCCGAATAGGCTGCCAGCGCTGCTGGTTGCTGGTGGGCCACAAAAATCACAGGACCCTGGGACACTGCAGCCATCCTAAGTATGAAGAATTGCCCAGGATCTGAATTTGGATCATGTGACCACAGGGATGCCTCAACAGTCATCCGTGTGAAAAATGATCATGTCACTTTTTTCCAAGGACGTAAGTTTGAACATTCACTAAAGGAACTGTTGCTAAGTTGAGGTCTATCTGAATATGCACGATGGTATAAGTAGTACTCGATCTCATTGTTAAGCAAAGCGAATCACACCCAGTTTTATGACCTTTTAATCCACAGTCATAAAGCAAATCACTGCAGCTGTTGAGTGAACCATTAAACAAATCCAGCTTCCCCATTGACTTTGCTTGGGGGAAGGGAAGATTGCAAATGCCAATCAAGTGGCCCTGGGACATGCGGCCATCGTAAATACATACCCTGGTGCCAAGAGCCTGAATTTTTATCACATGACCCTGGGGATGTTAGGACAGCCGTTAAGTGCAAGGAGAGGTCATGGGTCACTTCAAACGGTCGCTAAAAGTTGCGGACTGCATGCATTTGCAAGAAATAGCTGCCTAAAAAGCTGTGCATATTTTTAAAATGATCTGGAAAAAGTTGATGAAGCGTAGTACCACTCTATAACGCCTTGGGTAAGACCACACTTGGAATATTGCATCCAGGTTGGCTGCCATAGTATAAAAAAGGATATTGAGATTCGAGAAAGAGTGTAGAGAAGAGCAGCCAAGATGATCAGGGGACTGAAAGTTAAAACATATAAAGTTGCAGGAACTGAGTATGTCTAGTTTGATGACTGGTTTTCCCAGTTGCAATGCATGGCTGTGAAGTTTGGACCATGAGGAAGGCTGAGCACCAAAGAATTGAGGCCTTTGAACTCGGATGCTGGAGAAGACTCCTGCGAGTCCCTTGGACTGCAAGGCCATCCAACCGGTCAGTCCTAGAGGAGATCCACCCTGACTGCTCTTTAGAAGGCCAGATCCTGAAGAGGAGACTCAAATACTTTGGCCACCTAAAGGAAGGAATCCCTGGAGAAGAGCCTCATGCTGGGAAAGATGGAGGGCAAAAGAAGAAGGGGACGACAGAGAATGAGGTGGCTGGATGGAGTCACGGAAGCAGTCAGCGTGAGATTAAATGGACTCCGGGGGATGGTAGAGCGCAGGAAGGCCTGGAGCAGTGATGGCTAACCTTTTTGTCATCGCGTGCCGAAAACACCCACATGCACGAGTGACAGCGCGCCCGAACCCTCGACCTCCCGTGCCCCATTTTGAGCCTAGTGGACTTCCCTGCGACCTCCTGGGACCAAAAACGGGCTGCACGGTGTATCTGAGCTGAGGCGACAGCTCGCGTGCCTGCAGGCAGGACTCTGTGTGCCCCCTGTGGCACGTGTGCCATAGGTTCACCATCACGATGGGTCGGACACGACTTCTCAACTAACAACAACAACTACAAGTTTCATGAAAAGAAGGACTAGGGGTGGCATGATAGCAGCGTTCTAATATCCGAGGGGCTGCCACAAAGGAGTCAAGCTAATCTCCAAACCACCTGAGGGCAGGGCAAGAAGCAATGGATGGAAACTAATCAAGAAGAGAAGCAACTTAGAACTGAGGATAAATTTTCCTGACAGAACAATGGAACGTCTTACCTCTAGAAGTTGTGGGTGCTCCAACAATGGGAGATTTTAAAAAAGAGGTTGTATAACCATTAGTTTGAAATGGCATAGTACCTCTCCTGCAAGAGCAGGGGGTTGGACTAGAAGACCTCCAAGGTCCCTCCCAATTCTGTTATTTTTTTACCTCATGCTGGCATGAGAACAAAAATAAACTTGGGCTGCTTTAATGAAAGAGTGGGAAAGCAGTTCACTCACCCTAGATCCAAAACGACCCTTCTTGATCATTTTCAAAGCATACCCAGCCCTAACATTTATGATATTTTTTTACAAGAGAATCCAGGGTGTCAATCTGACACCATGGAATGAAAAATTAAATTAAAAAAAAAACACTTCACAAGACGCAATAGGTTTAAAGCTAGGAACTTAGCTGCTGGGGTTATCTATTTAAAGCTTTCAGTATTGGCATCTACTTGTTCCTTTCAAGTTTTTCTATGAAGACACAGAAATTGTTAAGGCCGAAAAGCTTTCAAAATCACTGATCTTCTACGGTGACCTGGGGGGGGGGGGAGGAATTACCTCTGTGCCTTTAAGAAATGCAGAAATACAGAACTGTTCTGAGATAAAATGAATCTTGGAAGTGCAAATTGCTTTCATGTGTGATGAAAAGCCATAATTAGCAGGATCGGCTAGATTAGTGGGTTAAGGCAACATTTCTCAACCTTGGAACTTTAAAATGTCTGGACTTCAACTCCCAGAATTCTCTAGCCCGCACGCCCACAAACTTCTGGGAGTTGAAGTCCAGATATTTCAAAGTTGATGAGGTTGAGTAATGCTGCCTCTTAAACCACTAATCCTGCTTTACAAATCAGAAAGGTTGAATTTTAATGATTTAACTAACTTAAGCCAAAACCCAACCTTAGGGTGATGAACTCATGCTGTAAGAAGAAGTTCAGTCATGTCTAGTCCTGCACCAATTATTGTTTTCATTAAGAACATAAATATATGCTACAGCAACGTGTTCTTTAAAAAAAAAAACCAAATTGGCACCTGAAACTCCAACTCTGGTAATAAGGGCAAAATTATCTAGAAATGTATGCCATACAGGTAGCAGTCCTCAACCGATGACCAAAATTGAGCCCTGACTTTTAGTCGGAAGTCAAGTCACCACATGACAAGATTCGATTTTATGGCTGTTTTTATTATGGTCACTGAGTCACCACGGTCATTAAGCAAATCAGGTGGTCATAAGTTTGAATCCAGCTTATCCAAAGGGCCTTTTTTTTCTTGGAAAACAGAATGAAAAGAACAAAGCTTGATCATAGGGCCAAGGGAAACTGCGCCTGATCATAAATGGAAGCTGGTTGCCAATGATTAAACGTGACCAAGGGGATGGTACAAGCAGATCAACAAAGGGGCATAAGTACCTTTTTTTGACTCTATTGTAACTTCAAACATGTCACTGCGTTAATTGTTTGCTAGCTGAACTGAAAGAGTTACTGCGCAGGTCATAGGTCCTTATCAGCAATGATTTACTGCGCATGCTTAACACGTTTATAGCACATCACACATTCCAGAGACTTCTTTCCTTTTGATCTTCTGTTCGTCTGCCAAGAAGGTGGGCGACAAACTGCTCTTGCCAAAATGTAACAATTAGATAGATTTGTTTATTTTCTTATTTCTTATTTTCATATCAAAAGTTTGTTTTAATTAGAACTTGTTACTGGATCTTACTTTCGCTTTCTTGAAGATATGCTGTTTGGAAAAGCCGTCGGTCTAATACCTCATTAGCTCAGGGTGAAATTTCCCCTGACAAAACAGTCATTAAATGACTGGTCATAAATCAAGGGCTACTGTATCTGCTTTTATCAATACAGAACACTACTAATAGGTGCAGTGGTGGGTTGCAGGCAGGACGCCCCAGTCCGGAGCCTGCCCGGAGCACCGGGTACCGTTCCGGTACGGTGCTCCACGGTGCTCCAGAGTGTCTACCCACAGTAGCCTGCGCTCCTTACCGTGGTTTAAAGCGGTCGGCGCTTCCGCGCATGGCGCATACAGCGCTTGTGCGACGCTCCGCCGAGCGGCGGGAACGTCGCGGAAGCTTGCGGAAGTAACTTTTGCAGCTACAATGCATGCGTGCTCCGCGCAGGCGCATGTGGGTGAATCCGGAACCCACCACTGACTAGGTGGTAGCACTAGCCGTTCTCAAAAGCTAACTACCACCACATGGATGGGAGACCACCAGAAAAACCTCAAGAAAGTAGGGTAAACTGGGTAATAATATAAAACCATCCATGGAAATGACCATGGCAAACCACAGGCATACGGTTTGCAAGGAAACCAAGGCATCTCTCTTTGAAGCCACCAGGAGCTGAACTTGACTTGAAGGAAACTGGACTTCACTTACCGTGTTTCCCTGAAAATAAGACAAGGTCTTGTTTTCTCCCCCCCCCCAAAAAAAATAATAATAAGCGATTGGCCTCATTTTTGGGGAGGTCTTATTATTTTTGAGGTGCAGGAGGCGGCGAGTGTGATCATCTCACGGCCGCTGGTGTTGCGTGTCGCTGGACCTGCTGCTCTTTTTGCAGCGGCTATTAGCGTGATAGAAGGGTTGCGGGAGCAGCCATTAGGTAAAGGCATGTGGGGTGCATGGGGACCCTCCCTTCCCCCCCCCCACCGGCCTCTCCTCACCTCATGTTGTTTGCGCAGCAAGCAACCAGAAGAAATTACTCAATTTCTTCTGGTAACTCAACCAGTTACTCAAAAGTACTAACTGTGAAAGGGATCTTGGAGTCCTAGTGGACAACCATTTAAATAGGAGCCAGCTGTTTGCAGCAGCTGCCAAAAAAGGCAACACAGTTCTAGGCTGCATCAACAGAGGGATAGAATCAAGATCACGTGAAGTATTAATACCACTTTATAATGCCTTGGTAAGGCCACACTTGGAATACTGCATTCAGTTTCGGTTGCCACAATGTAGAAAAGTTGTGGAGACTCTAGAAAGTGTGCAGAGAAGAGCAAAAAAGATGATGAGGGGACTGGAGACTAAAACATATGAAGAATGGTTGCAGGAACTGGGTATGTCTAGCTTAAGAGAAAGAAGGACTAGGGGAGACATGATAGCAGTCTTCCAATATCTCAGGGGTTGCCACAAAGAAGAGGGAGTCAAACTATTTTCCAAGGCACCTGAGGATAGAAGAAGCAATGGGTGGAAACTAATGAAGGAGAGAAGCAACTTAGAACTGAGGAGAAACTTCCTGACAGTGAGAACAATTAATCAGTGGAACAGCTTGCCTCCAGAAGTTGTGAATGCCCCAACGCTGGAAGTCTTTAAGAAGATGTTGGATAGCCATTTGTCTGAAACGGTATAGGGTTTCCTGCCTAGGCAGGGGGTTGGACTAGAAGACCTCCAAGATCCCTTCCAACTCTGCTATTGTATTGTGTTGCTATTGTATTGTAAATGGCGGGGACCGGCATGTGTTTAAATATTTTCGGGGACAGCTTATTTTCAGGGGAGGGCTTATTTTGGAGCATACGCTCAAAAGCCCGATTGGGCTTATTATCCGGGGAGGTCTTATTTTCGGCAAAACAGGGTACTAAAAAGAAGAAAACCTGGTTGCTAATAAACAGGATTGTTGCGCATGCGAAGGCAGGCTTACTTTCAGAGCTGGAATTTTTCTTCTTCCTCTGAAATGACTACATGCAGTCCTTGACCTACGGCCATTCGTTCAGTGTCCATTCGAAGTCACCATGGTACTGAAAAGGGTGACTTACCATTGATGCTCAAACTTATGGCTGTCATAGCATCTCTGCAGTCATGTGATCAATATTTGGCAACCAGTAGGTGGGGCCACGTGATCTCCATTTGCCACCTTCCCAGACAGCTTCTTACAAGCAAAGTCCGTGTGGGTGGGGAAGCCGAATTCATTGAACAACCACACGACTCATTGAACTGGGATGATTCACTTAACATCCTTGGCAAAAAAAAAAAAAAAGGTCATAGGACTGATCTTAATTCACTTAAAAACCACCTCCCTTAACAACAGAGATCCCAGTCCCAATTGCCATCGTAAATCAAGGAGTACCTGGACAGCTTCAGTAAACAAGAATAAAAACCGTCTCCATCCTCAAAAGTTGAGAAATCTTTAATGGTGTAGGATCTTCCCAGGAAAAGCCAGAAGGCAGATCCGCCTTAACTCAGGATCCTGTTTACTGTAATAGCTGACTGGGTCGGACACGACTTCGCACAACCTTAAAGTTATAGCTTTGCACTTTGGCAGCAATTTTTGGAATCCCGATGCGATTGCAGGTAATGTAGCGATTAAATCAGGGGTGTCAAACTCAAGGCTCCAGGGCCAGATCTGGCCTACGGAGGAGACCTGGAAATAGCAAAGGACCAGCCCATGGTGTCTCTGCCAGTGAAAACGTGGCCCTCACGAGCTGTGGCTTTGGTGGCAAAGAGTTGCAGGAGGCCATCCCAGCCGAAAACAGAGCTTAGGAGCCCGCTTCCCCTGGGAGAGCGCTCGGGCCACAGGCACCACCAAGACGAGTGATGTCAAGCTGGCCACGCCCACTTTGACCACACCCAGCCTGACCCCCAAGGTTAAACGTAATCCTTATGCGGCCCTCAATGAAATCGAGTTTGGCACCCCTGGATTAAATGAATCTCCACTTGACAATCTTAGCCCTGGATAGCCAGAGGCATTTGCTGAGCTGTTTTCTCTTCTGGGGAAAATCAAATTACCAAATCATTTAACTCTTCCTCCAAAGCTCCCCCCAGTTAAACCAAACCCAGAAGTTCGGGGGATTCCCTTAAGTAGCACTCTTGCTATTTGCCTTTTATTTCAGAAATGAGATTTCAAAATCCACCCTGACTTGAGATTTAACTTTTTTCGCAGAATTAACACAATGCGGTCAAAGGTGGGATTCAGCAGGTTCTGACCAGTTCTGGAGAACCGGTAGCGGAAATTTTGAGTAGTTTGGAGAACCGGCAAATACCACCACTGGCTGGCCCCGCCCCATCTATTGTCTGCCTCCCGAGTCCCAGCTGATCAGGAGGAAATGGGGATTTTGCAGTAACCTTCCCCTGGAGTGTGGAAGGAATGGAGATTTTACAGTATCCTTCCCCTGCCACGCCCACCAAGCCACGCCCACCAAGCGAAGCCAAGCCCACAGAACCGATAGTAAAAAAAATGTGAATCCCACCACTAAATTAGGTACAAGGTGGTCCTTAACTTGCACCTATTCATTTAGCGACTGTTTGAAGTTAAAACAGCACTGAAAAAAGTGACACACGGACATTTTTCACACTCATTGCAGCATCCCTGCAGAGTCTGGACACTTGGCAACCGACTCATATTGATGACAGTTGTTGTGTGATGGAGTCATGTGTTCCCCTTTTGCGATTTCTGACCAGCAAAGTCAATGGGGAAACCTGATTCACTTTACAACTGTGCTACTAACTTCGCCACTGCAGTGATGCACCTAACAACTTGGGCAAGAAAAGTTGTAAAATGGGGCAAAACTCACCTAACAACCATCTCGCTTAGCAACATAAATTTTGGTCTCAGTTGTGGTCATAAGTTGAGGACCACCTGTAACTACATGACACTAGAAAAAAGCAAGCTCTCTAGAAACCTAATTAATTTCTTTCTTCCCTTGAGTAGATAGTTGCTTGCTGGGTGGGCTTTTTTTATTCTTGCGTCTTTCATTTCATGGCATCAAAGTGTCCAAACTTCTTGTCAATGCCAAGCTTATTTCAGGCAATGAAAGCTGGGCCACCAAGGTTGTGGGGGTACAGAAAAAAATTAAATTGGGATGCCCCAATAAAAAGGCACATACAAAAGCGAAAAAATAGTGGGCAAGAATTTGAATGTGGTTGGAGAAGATGATGTAGCAACATATTGACTTAAAACCTGAATTGTTCTTGTTGGGTGTCTTACCAGGGAAATATAGTTAAGAAAATGTATATTTGATTATTCATGTAATAACTGCGGCTAAAATTATATTTGCACAAAATTGGAAAGCTGCAGAAACCCCTAAAGATGAAAATGTGATTAAGAAAATATTAGACTGCGCAGAAATGAGTAGATTAACACTAGCAATTAACAGAAAGGAAGAATCTGATTATTATAATATATAGGGGTTATTTTATCATTGGTTAGAAAAAGAACGTTGGTCTTACCTGAACGTTTTTTTCGGGAGAGTGGAGGGAGGGGTCACTGAAGGGTTATTACAGCCTGATTGGTCCATTTGACTGAGAGAAAACTTCTTAGCCTTCGGCTTCTCCCGTTGGCTCCCAGTTTCCGCGATGTCAAGGTCAGCATCTGCATGATGTAAGAAGACAAGGGAAAGCCGCCCCGGGCCACCCGATCCTACCCCTCCCAGACCCTGTCTTATCTAACTAGGGAGGGAGAGTGACCCCTCCCTCCACTCTCCCGAAAAAAACGTTCAGGTAAGACCAACGTTCTTTTTCCAGTAGAGTGGAGGGAGGGGTCACTGAAGGGACATACCCACGCTACGTCCCAGGGAGGGGAGACTGGGTCCCAGGGGGAGGATCGGCCACCACCCGCTGGAGAACCCTCCGCCCAAAGGATGCCTCGGCCGAGGCATAAGTGTCCAGGCGGTAGTGTCTTATAAAAGGAGTAGGGGAGGCCCAGGTGGCCGCGCGACAGATGTCCTCAAAGGGCGCCCTAGTGGCCCAGGCCGCTGAGGAGGCCGCACTACGAGTGGAGTGAGCCGTAATCCCCGAGGGGGGGGATTTTCCAGAGGCTCCGTAGGCCTCCACGATGGCCAACCTAATCCACCTCCCAATGGTTGAAGACGAGACCTTTTTACCTAGGGAACTCGGATGAAACGAGACAAACAGCGCCTCGGTCCTACGAATGCCCTCCGTCCGTTTTAGATAAATACGGAGGGCCCTGCGTACATCCAACCGATGCCACGCCTGTTCTCTCTCCCTTGTAGGATTGGGGCAAAAATTAGGTAGTACAATTTCCTGTGCCCTATGAAAAGGAGTGTTAACCTTCGGGATGAACGAAGGATCCAAACGCAAAACCACCCTGTCCTGGTGAATCATGCAAAGGTCGTTTCGAACAGAAAGGGCCCCCAACTCAGAAATACGCCTGGCCGATGTAATGGCCACCAAAAATACTACTTTCAGTGAGAGGAGACGCATGTGGACCGATCTGAGAGGCTCAAAGGGAGATCCTGTCAGCGCCTTCAGGACGATGGTAAGGTCCCATGTAGGGAACCTATGGACAGGAGGCGGGCGGATGTTGGCCGCCCCTTTAAGGAACCTCTTCACCAATGGAGAGCGAGAGAGGGTAGAGGAGCCCTCTCCTCCCAAAATAGTGGATAGGGCCGCTACCTGCCGCCTGAGTGTATTATGGGACAACTCGTCCTCTAGACCTTTTTGGAGAAACTCCAGAACGTCAGGAACCGTGGCCCTAGCTGGATCGACCCCCCTGGGGCTACACCACTTCGCGAAGGCCGACCAGGTGGCGTTATAGATTCTAACTGTGGACGGCCTCCTAGCTGCCTCTAAGGTGGCTATGACCCCTGACGACAACTTCCTCCCTTTCAACAATCCCCTTTCAAGAGCCACGCGGTCAGATGTAGCCACTGCGGCTCTGGGTGAACTAAGAACCCCTGACGCAAGACTACCTCTTCTGGTGGGATCCTCCAGGGTTCTACGACCGAGAGCTGGACCAGGTCCGCAAACCATGGTCTCCTCGGCCAATATGGAGCTAACAGGATGACGGAAGCCCTCTCTGTGACTACCTTCCGAATGGTTCTGGGAATGAGGGGAAGGGGAGGGAAGGCGTAAAGGAGACCCGGAGGCCACCGGGTTCTGAGAGCATCCGCCCCTTCTGCTGCTGGAGTCTTGAATCTGGTGAAAAATCTCGGCAGTTGTGCGTTGCCGGGGGAGGCAAACAGGTCTACAAGGGGGTTGCCGAATCTGAGGCAAATCTTCCGGAACAACTCTGGGTCCAGCTGCCACTCGCCGTTGTCCAGAGTCACCCGGCTCAACCAGTCTGCCTGGTGGTTGGACTCCCCCGAAATATGTTCCGCCGTAATAGAGGCCAAGTGTTTCTCCGCCCATAGGCATAATGTCTGCGCCTCCCGCCACAGGGCTCGTGAGTGAGTCCCCCCTTGACGGTTGACATGAGCCTTCGTCGCTACATTGTCCGTAAGCAGGAGGACGTGTCGCCCCTGCAGTTGGCGGTGGAAAGTCCGGAGGGCCAGTCTCGCGGCCTTGAGTTCGAGCCAATTTATATTGTGTCTGAGGTCCGAGGCAGTCCAACGTCCCTGGGCCATGTCGGACCCCATCACGGCCCCCCAGCCGTAAAGGCTCGCGTCCGTCGTGACTTGTACTCTCTCCGGCTCCCAAATAGAGGCCCCCTGTCGCAATGCTGGGGACAACCACCACTTGAGCGAGCGTCTCACTTCCGGAGTTAACCGAAGCGGTCGTAGAGAGTTGCTCAACATTCTCCTTTGGGCTGGTATTAAGGCCCACTGAAGGGGACGCAGATGCAGACGGGCCCAGGGGACTATCCCTATGCAGGATACCATCTTCCCCAGGAGGCGTGATAAGGTCAGGGTGGAAACGGACCTTTTTGTCCTGATCGACGTGATCAACTGAGTCAGACTGGCCAAGCGGTCTGGGGACAGGCTAACCCACCCTGACTCGGAATCTATCACTGTCCCTAGATGCAGGATCTGTCTGGATGGGGATAGGTGACTCTTGGGGAAATTCACGGAGAAACCTAGTGTCTGGAGCCATTGGATGGTCAGCTGGAGGTCTGCCCTGGCTCTGGGGAGGGACCCTGCCTGCACCAGGACGTCGTCCAGGTAACACTGGAGTCTGACTGGGATGGATCTCAGGTATGCGGCCAGGGCCGCCAGGACCTTGGTGAACGTCCGAGGGGCCGAGGCCAGGCCGAATGGCAGGGCCCGGTACTGATAGTGTCTGCGTTTGTGGGAAAACCTCAGGAATTGACGGTGAGACCGGAGGATGGGGATGTGTAGATAGGCCTCCGTCAGATCTACCGAGGCCATGAAATCCCCCTTTCGAATGCCCTGCAAGATTGACTTTAGGGAGGCCATCTTGAAGCGCCTGTAAACTAGATACTGATTCAGGCGCTTCAGGTCTAAAATCGCCCTCCAACCCCCCGAGGTCTTCGGGACTACAAAGAGATTTGAATAGTAGCCCCGTCCCCTCTCCGGCTCCGGAACGACCTCCACCGCTCTGATTTCCAGAAGGTGTGAGACGGCGAGGTCCATAAGACGACGACGTTCCGGATCCCGGGACGGGGAGAATGTTCTGAAGCGTCTCGGAGGGTAGGAGAGGAACTCCAGTCTTAGGCCGTGGCGAATGGTCGCTCGGACCCACCCGTCTGATGTGATCTGGTCCCACTTGTCCGCGTACTGCGCCAGGCGGCCGCCTATGGGATGACTCGGATTTGAGTCATTTCCCTCTGCGGAAGGGACGGCCGCCCCCCCCCCCCGCGAAAGGGCCGCTTGGACTGGGACTGGTATCTGGAGCGATCCTGAAAACTTTGCCTGTTGTATGGCCTATCCTGTCTGTACTGCTGAAAACGGGGCTCCTGCTCCCTGTCATAAGATCTGAAGGAAGGCCTGCGATACGGGTGACTGCGTGTTTCGGCCTTCTTGGTGGAGGTGGGCATCACCTTTTTCTTGTCTTTATTCTCCACCAAGATTGGGTCTAGGGCAGACCCAAACAGATTGGGACCCGCGAATGGGGCAGCTATTAAATCCCATTTGGCTTTATTATCGATCTGCCAATTTCTAAGCCAAAGGAGTCGGCGAGCGGCCACGGAAGTAGCTAAGGCGCTGGAGCCGAACCGCATCGCATCCAGGGTTGCGTCGGCCGAATACTGGCAGGCCGCCATAATTTTAGTTAAATCCTGGTGGATGCGATCATCCTGGATCGGGATACGATCCTGGAGCTGGCGGAGCCACATAACGGTCGTGCGATTAAAATACGAGGCGGCGGCCGCCGCCCGCATTGCCCATGCGGAAGCCTTATAATTTTTCCGCAGGGTGAGCTCCGCCCTTTTATCCTCCGGCTTAAGCTTATCTGCGGCTTCCCCCGAGACCACTGGGGAGGACGAGACCAGGGCAGCTATCGGTTGATCTATGGCCGGAAGTTGGATGGCCTGAAGGAAGGCCTTTTCCATGTTATAAGCCCGCCTGTCATTGCTGCCAGGGGGGGGAAAATTTGAAGGCCTAGCCCACTGACTGGTGGCTACCTCCAGGAACAGCGGAGGAGCAGGGATCTCTTCTTTATTGGTGGCCGTGTTAGAGAACATCACCATATCCGGATCCCTGGGCGGGGGCACTGTGGGGTCCCCTGTGCCCACCTTAGTGGTCCTCCTGGCCTTCTTCAGTAGGGGCTTAAACATGGCCTGGATGAATAAGTTGGAGGAGGTGGGCTGATCAGTGGCTGCATCCTCTTCCTCAGAGAAACCCCAGTCGTCCTGACGACGGGCCTCTTCTCTGGAGGAGACCTCGCTCATGAGGGAAGGAGAAGAGGTTCTGGACCTGGTCCTACTGAAAGGAGTAATCTTACAATGCCGGGAAGGCCTGTCCCTTTGAGCTATTCCCTTGGAAATGGCTGCAGAGATTAATCTTTTAAGATTCTCAGGGAGGTGTTCTAGATCCTCCTCGTCCCAGTCAGAATCATAGTCCTGGGAACTATGATCCCTGTGAGGCCTCCTACCCCGTGAGGGACCTGCAGAGGGGCCTTCCAATGGGTCATCTCTATCCAAGCCCCCGTCCCAGGGGAAGTTGGGGGAGGGGGTGAAGCCCCCCGTCCTTCACTCCTAACTGATCTGGCTGAAGAGGAAGATGGAGAAGAAGGGCTGAATCCCCTGTTGACAGAGGGGGAATGACAAGGGGCCTCCGACCTGGGGGATCTAGATCTAGGTCTGGGATCCCTGGCCTTCCTCTTCTCTGCCCTCTCAATGGCCTTTTCAATGGCTCTGGAACGCCTAAGCTCGTCCCTTTGCCTAGCCCTGGATGGTCTATCCTCGGCGGTAGGCCTAGAAGATCGAGGCCTAGCTGGGGCTGTGGGGCCTGACTCCCCTTCTGGGGCCTGGGCGGTTGCGGTTTGAGCGGCTTCAGAACGCGCTGCCATCGCCCCACTCACGTGCACGGATGAAGACTGTTAAGAAGACAAAGTCCTTGTAGTCTCTGAGCCCGGCGCTGGGTTGGAGCAGCTCAGCTTGGGCCTGTGATGCCCCTTCGTTAAGGCCTATTTGTGTCAGGGCCTGCCACGTGTCCAAAATGGCCGCCGGCTTGAATTGCGGCCGTTTGTCTTCAGGCGGCCGCTAAAATGGCGCGCGCGCCGCCGCTTGCCTCCCCGGCCGTTCAGACGGCCAAACGACCCCACAATCGTAGCGCAGCTCTAAATTTCTTGCCGCCGGTCTTCACGCCTGGCAAAGGCCGCTGGCGCTCCGGTCTGTGCTCGCGCCGCCGCCGAGAGCACCGCCGACTCGGGAGAGGCGACGCGGCCGAGTTAGGGGCTTGCCGGTCTTCACGCGCGGCAAAAAGGGCCGCCGGCGCTGCGGCTTGAAGCAATGGGTCGTCGGGGGAGGAGTTGGGAGCTGTAAACCCCCCGGCACGCCCGAGACTCCAGGAATCAGCCGGGGGAAGAAAAAGCCCAGAATGGAAATTAGGTATGCGAGGAGAAAGTTTTACTCGGCTCTCCCTGCTGATCTGGGACAGAGGAAAATGTCCCACTGGGCACAGCTCCTTCTACTCTATGCTTTTTTTAAAATTTGAAATATCCAATTGTCTAAAGAACTGTCCAATATAGTACTCACAATCACTGGGAACCAAAACTATAGTCTGAAGGACCTTCTTGACTGAGAGGAAACTGGGAGCCAACGGGAGAAGCCGAAGGCTAAGAAGTTTTCTCTCAGTCAAATGGACCAATCAGGCTGTAATAACCCTTCAGTGACCCCTCCCTCCACTCTACTGGAAAATGAATATGGATAAAAATTATAAAATTAAATAATTTAGGAAGAAACTTAGAACTGAGGAGAAATTTCCTGACAGTTAGAACAATTAATCAGTGGAACAGAAGTTGCCTCCAGAAGTTGTGAATGCCCCAACACTGGAAGTCTTTAAGAAGATGTTGGATAACCATTTGTCTGAAATGGTATAGGGTTTCCTGCCTAGGCAGGGGGTTGGACTAGAAGACCTCCAAGGTCCCTTCCAACTCTACTATTGTATTGTATTAAATGTTATAACAGGAGATATGTATAATAGAACAGATGTATATAAAGAATTTGGTGGTAAGCTATAATGATTATGACACACAAAAAGTTTGTACTCAAGACGACACACTGATTGATGAATGATGAAATGTTTGTTTTAAAATAATTTTTTTTTTAAAAATTACAAAAAAGAATGCATAGCCTCTCACCCCAGCTTAGCGATATCATTGCACATTACAGCCGAATTGGAAAGATGGAATTAGGAGAAGCAGCCAGCCTAGCGAGGAAGCACACTGGGCACTGGCTGCTTTAAATCCTAAATCAGAGAGGCCAAGGAATCTTTTTCCAAGCTAAAAATAGATATGGTAAAAGGCACAGGAGCTGCCTTATAAGCCCACACGGAAGGCTGGTGGTTTTGAAAGAGAGAATTCAACTTGGTAGCCTACTCAGAATTAAAAAAAAAAATGGGTACTTTGATTTAGTCTAAAAAAGAAATCCTGCTTAATTAAAGTTGGGCTGGAGGCTCGGGCTATAGATTCTCACCCTCCTCTAACGCAGCTGAATTTAAAATCTGGAATTCAAACTGTCCTACCTTTGATCCTGTAGGAAACATTAGTAAACACAGCTTGTCAGAAACAGTTTCTTCCCAATCCCTCAACAGACCTCAGCTCCCAGAAGTCCATAGTAGTCTTAGTCTAGGGCAGGGGTGTCCAAACTTGGGAACTTTAAGACTTGTGGACTTCAACTCCCAGAATTCCCCAGCCAGCTATGCTGGCTGGGGAATTCTGGGAGTTGAAGTCCACAAGTCTTAAAGTTCCCAAGTTTGGACACCCCTGGTCTAGGGATTCTGGCAGTAGACGTTTAATGAAGGACTCAAGTATAGGAGGGAAGGAAGGAACTGAACATAAACAAATCAAGAGAACTGCATAAGGCAGCAATTACAAATTAAAACCCAGCTTTTTTCTTTTTTTTTTCAAAATACAGGCAACCTGTTGTAAATGTGAATCGGTTTCCAAGCACCCAAATTGTGACTTGTAAGGGTGGTGCGATGGTTGTAAGTGCAAATGCTTTTTCGAAGGCCATCGTAACTTTGAACTGTTGTTAAACGAACAGTCGTAAGTCGAAGGCTACATGTATAACATTCTAGGACCGTGATAGCGAACCAACAGCACACGTGCCACCCTCTCTGCGGGCATGCAAGCTGTCGCCCTGCTCAGCTCCACTGCCCATGTGTGCACGCCTCCTGCCAGCCAGCTGATTTTTGGGGCCTCTACTGTGCATGCGGGAGACACGCATACACGCACGGGGGGGGGAGTGTGGGGGAGTGGCGACACCCGCGCCCCATTTCCCCCCCCCCCCGGGAAGCTTCAGGGAAGCCTGCTAGGCCCAAAACAGGGCATGGGGGGGAGGGGTGGCGCCCCCCTGTGGCCCATTTTGTGTCCCAGGAAGCTTCAGGGAGGTCTGCTAGGCCCTAAACAGAGCACAGGAGGCTGCAATGCCCCCCTGCGGCCCATTTTGTGTCCCAGGAAGCTTCAGGGAAGCCTGCTAGGCCCAAAACAGGGCATAGGGGGGTGCGATGCTCCCCTGCGGCCCATTTTGTGTCCCAGGAAGCTTCAGGGAGGTCCGCTAGGCCCGAAACAGAGCATAGAGGGGTGCGGTGCCCCCCCCCCCTGCGGCCCATTCTTTGTCCCAGGAAGCTTCAGGGAGGCCTGCTAGGCCCAACAGGGCATGGAGTAGTCGCGCGCATGTGTGGGGAAGCACGGAAGGGGGGGGGTCGCATGCATGCGCAGGGGGAGGGTGAGCGTGGAGGGGTCATGCAGGCATGCTCAGGGGGCGGAAAGCATTGCAGTATGGATGTGGGCACGCACACGCGTGCTGTCACGCGCACACACACGATTTTGGCACGCGAGGAGAAAAAGGTTAGCCATCCCTGTTCTAGGACTTGGTGATAATTTCTAGAAATAAATCTAGAAGTGGCTCCATGTGCACCGAAGGTGATATTCCAGAACAAACAGGTAGGCTTCACGAATGAAGTCCAAGAGGACTTCAAGCCACACCTGGCTCAGGGGGAAGTACAGGTAGTCCTCCACTTACAACAGTTCATTTAGTGACCGTTAGTAAAGTTACAACGGCACAGGAAAAAGCGACTTATGTCCCTTTTTCACACTTAACACCATTGCAGCATCCCCATGGCCACGTGATCAAAATTCAGACGCTTGGCAACTGACCCATATTTATGACGGTTGCTGTGTCCTGGGAGTCATGTGATCACTTTTTGACGAGCAAACTCAAGGAGGAAGCCAGATTCATTTAACAACCATGTTACTAACTTAACCACTGAGGTGATTCAGTTGTGGCAAGAAAGGTCATAAAATGGGGCGGAACTCATTTAACAAATGCCTCGCTCAGCAACAGGAATTGTGGTCGTTAAGTCAAGGACTACCTGTACTCGGTACCACAAGTCACTAAGCTGAAACACTGGAAGGTTTAAGGTGGTCCAGCAAAAAATGGTACATTCTGTAACTCTCCAAAACTGTGGTTCCCTAACTGCCATATTTGTCCCCTTCCTCAAAAAAAGGACAATATAGAACAGGGAAAGGAACATTGGCCCTTTTGTGACTTGTGGACTTCAACTCCCAGAATTCATGAGCCAGCAGGAACGGCTTGAGCCATGGCTGGCTCAGGAATTCTGGGAGTTGAAGTCCACAAGTCATAAAAGTGCCATGGTTCCCCACCCCTGATATAAGATAAGCACACCACTTTTACCTCCTTCCAAGTATCTCCAACTTCAGCCTTTAAACAATGAGTACATCTCAGGTACTTTCAACTATGGCTAGTTTTAGCCACCCAGTTCCATTGATCATTAACAGTCCTAAGGTTTCTACAAATATATTTACTCAGGCTCTCCGCCAAGCAAGATTTGTAAATGCAACCTTTGAGTATTGTTTTGAATAGAAAACCCTCCTTTGACAGAAGAGCTTTGTGAATCTCAGGCAGAGGTTGTTTTTTAAAAAAATAAACAATAAAAGGCTTACCCAACTGCTCAATTGCGCCTCAAATGCACTTTGCCCTGAATTATATAAATAAAACCCCAGGCAATGAACAAATATGGCAGAGGAGAGGAGTCTGGAAGTAGGCAAGGAAATACTTTAATAAATTAGCAGGTTTTTTGGGTTGCCAAGAGTTTGGGACAGGTGGCAGGAGGAAAATGCAAAAAATTAAAAGAAAGTTAATTTCAACTCAAGGGGAAATTCCCCTCCCATCCCCTTCTCACTGGAAATAGACATTCTAACTGCAAGTGCTCCAAAGTGACCTACCACCGGGGTCACCAAACTTTTGGACCTCAGGGACAACTAAATTCATAATTTTAAATCCCACGGACCACTAATATGATCTGCCTAATGATTGGCTAGGTGGTTATGTGACGGGGGCAACTCGGCGTCACTCACGTTGAGGGGCATCTTGCCAGTCTCTACTCGCCCCTTCCCTCCCAGCCCCTCCTCGCATTTCCGCCCCGGATCCTTAGGGCCCCAACAGGAAGCAGTTGTTGGAGCTAAGCAGCCACCACGAGAAAGAGTTGGCAAAATAGCTGACTCAGTTCAAATTGGATCTGACCGAGAAGAAGGCTCAGCAGAAGCACCTCACTGAGGACTACGAGCATAGGCTTTCCAAGCAGAGGGAAGACCTGTGGAACTGCAAGGCCAGGTACTGGCGCCTGGAGGCTCAGCGGGCTGAGATGGTCAGCCAGTTCCAGACCATGATGCTGTCCCACTGGAACAAGGACCTCTGGCTCTTCGCCACTAATGGCACTTCCCTCCAGCCTTCGCCCAAAGCCCCACACCAGGAGGCTGAAGCGGACCCCAAGTTGGAACTTCTGCCCCCCTCTGCCCCGCACAAAAGGACCCCGAAGGGGGAGACTCTCTCCAGCAACACAAACGTTCATTGCACATATCCATCCCAGGGGACGTAGTTTGAGGACCCCTGATTTAGTGCATTATAAAAATTGCAAATAATTTTCCTGCAAACCACCAAAACTTTCTCACGGGCTACCAGTTGTTGATCACTGATCTACAACACCTTGATTTTCTGATGTGCTGGGTTGCCACACCCATAATCCTCAGCCAGGACAACCCATCACCACAGGGCAACCTCTATGTTTCCCAGCCATCACAATTTTAAGGCAGGGGGACTTCAACTCCCGGAATTCCCTTAGCCAGCTAGGATATTCTGGGAGTTGAAGTCCATACGCCTGGTTGGGGAATTGTCAGGCACAAAGAATCAGGATCCTATTTTAAGTAAAAGTCAGAAGATTTATTGCTCAAGCCCATGCACAAGAATCGTGTGAACTAAAGGTCAATGCTAAATTGGCGCCAGGTAAGGGTCAACGAACTTCAAGAGGGGCTGGATTTGGACCGCTTGTGAGAATATAATAATTCTAGGCTAATGACTCGTTTAACTCCGCCTTTCCAGCTCTGTCTGCTCTCTCCTGTGGGAATTCTGGGAACTGAAGTCCGTACACCTGGCTGGGGAATTCTGGGAGTTGAAGTCCACCTGCCTTAGAGCTACCAAGGTTGGGAGACCCTGCACTATGGGAAATACATGATAGGTTCGATCAGCAGACTAATTCACTGTTGTGTGAACCCAGTCATGCTGTTAATCTCTGGATTATGGCTGAGCATGTGACGTACACAGAATGGTCTTCTCTGCCAAGTGCCTCTTTGGGAGATATGTATTACTCATCCAGAGAGAAACCAATTCAATCTATTAAATGCACAAACCCGTAATTGGGTTACTACAATGACACCCATTTAAGCGAGTAACATCAGCTCTACCTGCAGGTTCAAACTGAGTGTGTACAGACAAATTGCACTTAGTACTGGTGGACTGAAGCACATATACTATCTTGCCAAAAGTATTCGCTCACCTGCCTTTACTCGCATATGAACTTACTGTAAGTGACATCCCATTCCTAATCCATAGGGTTCAATATGACATCGGTCCACCCTTTGCAGTTATAACAGCTTCAACTCTTCTGGGAAGGCTCTCCACAAGGTTCAGGAGTGTGTTGATGGGAATGTTTGACCATTCTTCCAGAAGCGCACTTGAGAGGTCACACACTGATGTTGGATGAGTTTACGTGGCCTACCACTTCGTGGCTGAGTTGCTGTCGTTCCCAAACACTTCCACCTTCTTATAATACAGCTGACAGTTGACTGTGGAATATTTAGGAGCGAGGAAATTTCACAACTGGATTTGTTGCCCAGGTGGCATCCTATCACAGTTCCACGCTGGAATTCACTGAGCTCCCCCCCCCTTTAAATTTGCATTGCAGTTTAATTTTTTATTACGTACCCTATTTAATACGTAATAAAAAATTAATCTGTAATGCAAATTTAAAGAGATCTGAGCCCTGCGAAACAGGGTGAGCTCCTGTTAGAATCTTTAATATGATTATTTGCAAACAAAATGAAGGCTTCCTATTTGGCTTGCAGATTCATTGAATGAGTTCACCAAAAATGAAAATATTGCAGAATAAACAGCTACATCATGCTACATAACTAAGCTCCATTTCATGCTGACTAAACTAAATGATTAATGTATCTTAAATAGAAAATTATCTCTAGACAAATTTTTACTCCAAAAGCATCAAATTTAAATTAATTTAATAAAAATAAAACAAATCCGATTTAAATTTTTAAAAAATCCAATTTTTTTTTTAAAAAAACCGATTATCCCTGGTCTCGCCTTCCACTGCTGGAGACAATGAATCCCGCCAGCCCTACCCGGGGCGCTACGGGTGTCCCTGACACAAGTAATATCAAGATGGCCACGCCCCCCACGCCCCAAGATCAAATACAACCCTGATGGGGCCCTTAACGAAATCAAGTTTGACACTGCTAGTTTAATTGAAGCTGGCTAGTTTGCAACTCAGTGCAATCCAAATATAATAATTCATAGCATTTTATACTACTTTTGACTTCCCTCTGCCATTGCTATGTTTCATCCTAGGAAGAGATACAGCTGCTTTAAACAGCTGGAGCCCAGCTCCTGTAATTTATATATCCCTGTGCAACAAAGCAGAGTTTTCGTATCTAATCCTAGCATTGCACACCTCAAATTTGGCTAATCATGACTTAGTTCTACCCATATTTGCACAACTCTCTGAGTCACGAAGTAACTAACCATATTGAAGCTCTGTGTGAGGTGGCTTGTTTGAGATTCAATGGGTTGCAAAAATGTAGGCAACTGGCTTGACTCAGTAAAACATAGTTTATTTAAAGCATGGGGTGTAATGGCTCAGCAGTTATGATGTGGCACTTGTCAGCTGGAAAGTCGACAGCCCTGGTTTGAGATCTGAGCCCTGTGAAATGAGGCCAGCTCCTGTTACTTTCTCCAGCTCCTGCCAACCTAGCAGATGGAAAGCAAGCAAACACAAGTAGATAAATAGGTACCACTTCAGTGGGAAGGAAACAGTGTTCCATGAACCTTTGGCCTATAGCCATGCTGGCCACATGATCATGGAAATGTCTTCAGTCAATGTTGGCTTCCTTGCCCAAGAAACAGAGATGAGCACCACCGCCTAGAATGAGACACAACTGGACAGAGGAAGCCTTTACTATTACCTTTATTTAAAGCATGGACAGATTTGTTGGATGGACATGGACCACAATCATACTTTTAGACAACCCAAGGAGCTGGCCCAGGAAAAGTTTCTCAGCTGCAATATTTCTCCCTAGAAATATTTTTAATTAGATGTAGTTTGCATGCCAGCATTACTACAGGTAGTCCTCGGCTTACAACCGTAATGGAGCTTGCCCATTATGGTTGTAAGCCTGTGATGGTGAACCTATGGCACGTGTGCAGGAAGTGACATGCAGAGACATCTTTTTGGGTACGCAAGCCGTTGCCCGTTGCTCTTCCGGGTTCCGCCGCGTCAGCCATCTGGTGTTCACACATGTGGGAGTGCTGGAAACGGGAAGACCAGGTGGCTGGTGTGCATACACGCGCCAGAAACCAGAAGATCATCTTCCTGGCACATACATGTGCACCAGGTGGCTGCTCTTCCGGTTTCAGGCACGCGAACATGAGCTCCCATTTTGGCACTCGGTGACGGAAAGGTTCGCTAACACTATTGTAAGTCATAATATCCGTAAAAGCACGACTGACCCAATTTTATGACTTTTTAAAAAACAGCAGTCATTATACAAATCAATATGGTTAAGTGAGTTCACAGTCATTAAGTGAACCTATCGTTTGTTATAGGGCGCTTTTGTAGAAAACCAGATGTAAACACCAGTCGACCTTATAAATTATGGCCGCTTGTTCTGTCCCAAGCCTCTACAATATATACGGACGCAGACTTGGCTGTCTGCCACAACTAAGGAGGGAGATAAGCAACCCCTTGGCTGGGAGCCCAGGAAGCTACCTCTATGAAACAAGGCTTGAACTCACGAAATTCTCCCAATCTTTCTCTACGGCTGGATCAGTAAATTGTTGTTTCCTGCAAAATTCCCTTCCTGTCGCCCCACCTATAAGCTCTCCGGGAGGAGCCAATCAGTAGCCACCTGTTCCTATTTCCTTCTGTGACCCTTTTTCCAAAGCTGCTCCCTCCTCCTCACAGCCCTGTGCATAAGCACGTCAGGGACAACCTCCCTCTGTTCTTCCTCACTGCTCCCTGACTCAGACGCCACCTGGTGGCCAACAGGCCTCTCTAGTCCCTGCTCTGACTCCGAACACCCCCCCCCCTGAGTCTCTTCCTCAGCCTCCAGGGCAGTCCCATAGTGTTCATCGCTGTCAGATTCCAGCAACAGCTCAGCCGGCCGCTGTTGGGCCACAACACTACGTGTTGCAAGAAGCTGCAAATCAGGGTTGGTCGCCAAGTGCCAAAATGTAGTTATGTGACGGGAGGGGGGGGATGGTGACAATCAGCTATTGGAACTTAGAAACCACATCATAAATATATTGGGGGGGGGGGGTGTCATCTAACTTCAAATGGTCACTAAACAACTGACTGTAATTTGAGGACTACCTATAACCGTGATGGCGAATCTATGGCACGTGTGCCACAGGTAGCACACAGAGCCCTCTCTGCGGGCAAGCAAGTTGTTGCCCCACCTCAGTTATTCCACGCATGTGTGCGCGCCTCCTGCCAGTCAGCTGATTTTTGGCTCTGTGCCGTACATGCAGGGGGCGGAGCACATGTGGGAGATGCATGCACAAGGGGTCATGTGCACATGGGCGGGGCATGTGGAGGGATGCAAGCATTACATTATGAGTGTGTGCCCATGTGCTTTCAGCACTTGGCATAAAAACGTTAGCCATCACTGACCTATACATATGTTTTCTCTAGATAGTGCTGCTAATCACAACTCCTTGCAACAATATGCATTTCTGCCTCTTAGACATGGGAACCTGGAGGAAGATTTTTCAAGACTTCCACATAACATGCTGCTGCTGGAAAATATCCATAATATCCAAAATATCCTTCACATGATGTTGGGAAGAGTTAGTGGTAAAAAGAAACCAAGCCAACCAAGAGCACAGTGGCTGGGCACCATCAAAGCTTGACCACAAAACCAACCACAGCCTTGTTGTTGTTCGTTGTCAAGTAGTGTCCGAATTATCGCGACCCCCATGGACAACATTCCTCCAGGCCTTCCTGTACCATTCCCCAGAGTCCATTTAAGCTCACACCTACTGCTTTGGTGACTCCATCCAGCCACCTCATTCTCTGTCGTCCCCTTCTTCTTTTGCCCTCCATCTTTCCCAGCATTAGGCTCTTCTCCAGGGAGTCCTTCCTTCTCATTTGGTGGCCAAAGTCTTTGAGTTTCCTCTTCAGGATCTGGCCTTCTAAGAGCAGATGATCTCCTCCAGGACTGACCAGTTTGATCATCTTGCAGTCCAAGGGACTCGTAGGAGTCTTCTCCAGCACCATAGTTCAAAGGCCTCAATTCTGTGGTGTTCAGCCTTTCTTATGGTCCAACTTTCACAGCATAGAATAATTCAAAGAAGTAGTGCAGGATTGGAAGATGTGTGGTGTGAAGAGACCTGGCCTCACCAAGAATCGTAGGTGAATGAATGGATATTAACTTGATTAACTTTTTGATGCTTAGGAATTCTGATTATTCGCACACTTGACTGTCTATCTAATGTTTTCGATTTGATGTCTGAATGATTTTAAATTTCCCCCCCCCCCAAATCTCCCAGTCTAGTTTGAAGAACAAATTTTCTTTCAAAAAAAGAATGTTTTTATGTAGATTATATTCCCGTATGCATTTATGAAGCTTTAGTAAGTTTCTTGTGGTCACCCCAAAACATCAAGTGCAAGGAGCTTGCACAATTGGGAGCATTTCTAAATTCAGATGTAGAAAGGCATCTTCTTCAAATATTAGTACTATTGGGGCAGAGAGAAGAAAATCTTTGTACTTAGCTGTTAGTTTCTGTTTCTGAATTGAGTGAGCTGTTTAAAGGGGAGAAGGGCATCGGAAGGAGCAAGTTTTAAAATGATGTTATTTTCCAGTATTTGACTCCAATCCACACAATTGTTCATACTGTATTATTTTGTATTTCAATTCCTGTTATGTACAAGTCGTCTTTAATTCGCAACCACAATTGGGACCAGAATTTCTGTCATAAGTCATTGCAATTGTAAATAGAGTTCACCATTTTTACAATCATTTTTACGGTGGGCATCAGACGTGGGTTTCTCCTGGTTCAACCCCGATCGGGCGAACTTGTAGTGGGCAACGGCGGGAGGCTCCGCCCATATGCCCACATGCTTCTGCGCATGCGCAGAAGCATCGTGCACGAGCACACACATGAACCGGTAGCGCCAGGATTTGCAACCCACCTCTGGTGGGCATTAAGCGAATCACAAGATCGATAAAGAAATCACACGGTATTTAAGCGAATGGCCAGAAACTGGCAAAAAAAAGTTGCAAATCACAATCACATTAACTGCAGGACGCAGCAAATAGTTTTCAATGCAAGGCAGTTGCCAAGTGCCCAAATTGCAATCACATGACCACAGGGTGGTGTTACGGCCATATATTGGGAGTACAGGTCATTCAATCACTTTTTGTACAACGGTTACAACTTGGAGCCATCGTTAAAAGAATGGCTGTAAGTCAAGGATTAACTATATTTGTTTTAAAGATTTTTTTTAAGGTAAAGGGAGTCCCTGCAGATTTTACTCCACTAGTTGTTGCCAATTACAGGGGGCAGCGCTCATCTCCATTTCAAGGCCACAGAGTCAGCACTGTCTGAAGACATTTTCGTGGCCATATGGCCAGCATGATGTCCCAAAGCACTGTTCCTTCCCACCGAAGTGGTACCTATTTATCTACTCGCATTTGCATGCTTTCGAACTACTAGGTTGGCAGGAACTGAGGCAAGGACGGGAGCTCACCCCGTTGTGTGCCGCTCAGGTCTCAAACCTAAGCTGCCAGTTTTCCAGCCAACAAAGCCCAGTGCCTTTATACAGTGAGCCACTGCACCACCTAGTATCTGTTTTAATCCAAATTATATAGCAGTGATGGCGAACGTTTTTCTGCTTGGGTGCCAAAAGAGCGCGGGTTTGTGCCCATACCCACAATGCAATGCCCTCCCCCCCTGCACATGCATGCACAACCCCCCCACACTCCCCCCCCTGCGCATGTGCTGAAACCTCCTGAAACCTCCAGACTTCTGGTAGGCCGGTTGGGCCGTTTTTCACCCTCCCCAGGCTTCAGGAAAGCCTCCAGAGACTGTGGAGGGCAAAAAACGGCCCAACGGGCAAACCGGAAGTTCGTTTCTGAAATTGGGCCCTTTTTTCACTATCCACAGGCTCTGGAGGCTTTCCTGAAGCCTGGGGATGGTGAAAACGGCTGCACCTTCGGAAGGCTGAAAATCAGCTGGCCAGCGTGTGCATGACATAACTGGAGCTGACATAGGGCAACACCTTGTGTGCCGTCAGATATGGCTCCATGTGCTACCTGTGGCACGGGTGCCATAGGCTCTCCATCACGATTATACAGAATATGTGGGAGTTGTAGACCCCTCCATTGACTGGGGTCACCTCTAAGCCATGTACGGAAATAAAATAAGACAATTTTGCTAAGCTGTCAGCACCAAGAAAAGCTGAGCCTTCAAACACCTAAAAACATCATTAATTTTTCTGGACAGCATTGATTTGCTGACATAATTCCTCTTTGTTATAATCTTAAACCTTACATCACCTATAAAGACACGCAAATGCATCAGGCTGGAAACCATAAAGCTCTGACATGTTTTGTTACAGATACACCGAGTATTAACTCAGATGGCTGGGGATAATGGGAACTGTAGTCAACCTCCCCCTCCCCTCGGAAGATACTGGGGAGAGTATGGGTATTTATTAAGCTTCTATAAAGTCAACAATAAAAAAGTGTTAATAATAATAATAATAATAAACTTTAATTTATAAACCGCACCCTTTCCTAAACAGGACTTGGGGCGGTGTACAGTCATATTAAAACAGTATAAATACAGAATATAGATATACTTAAATATATAAATAGGTAAACGGAGGAGGTAGGATATGCACTGTACAATATTTAAATTAAAATACAAATAAACATTAAAATTACCCTTAAAAACTACCCAATAAGATGTTTGCCAGGAGGTTAAAAGTGGGACTATAAATCAGTTAAGCCAGCTAATTGGAACAGGTGGGTCTTGAGCTTCTGTCGGAAGGAGCGGAGGTCGGTAGTAGTTCTAATATCGGGGGGGGGGGGGGGGAGGTCATTCCAGAGGGTTGGTCCCATCACAGAGAAGGCTCTGCTCCTGGGCGCCGCCCGTTGACACTGCTTGGTGGACGGCACCCGGAGGAGCCCCTCCCTGTGGAAGCGGATTGGTCGCAGGGATGTGTGAGGTGAGATGCGATCCCGCAGGTAACTAGGTCCCGTGCCATGGAGCGCTTTGAAGATAGTAACCAACACCTTGAAACACACCCGAAAAACCACAGGCAGCCAGTGCAGCTCGCGCAGGAGTGGTGTTATATGGGAGTATCTTGTCCTCCCCATGATAGCCCGTGCGGCCGCATTCTGAACTAGTTGTAGTCTTCGGGTGCATCTCAAGGGGAGCCCCATGTAGAGAGCCTCAGCAGTTTATATATGTAGTCATTTATACGGTGTCGAGTTTCAAAATTCAAGGCCGTTATTATTTTTTTATATAAGTTGATAAACCAAATCAAATGAATCAAATAAAAAAAACGGCAGCTTGGCATTATCCATTAATGACAAAATGTTTGCTGGAAGAGGATTCTCTTCAAAATTTCGAAGAGCTTCCTGCTGTTTGAAAAATCAGCCAAGATCCAATCAGCCTTAAAAATTAAAACTAAACCAGATCAACACATCATAGGTTTTATGGATAATCAAAACTAGCTGAACCGAAAGTTTTGATTATTAAAAGTTTATATAAATAATAATATTGCAACCTAATATGCGAGGGCATATCAAGCTTAAAGAGTTGTGCCCCCATACTCAAATTAAACATGTATCCTTAATATAATGTTTAAGACAGCTAGTTTGGTCTAGTGATTAAGGCATCAGGCTAGAAAGTTGATCCTGAATTCTAGTCCTACCTTAGCCATGAAAGCCGGCTGGGGGACCTTGGGCCAGTCAGTCTCTCTCAGCCCAACTCACCTCACAGGACTCTTGTTGTAGGGGAAATAGGAGGAGGAAGTGGGTGGACATATTCGCCATCTTGAGTTATTTGTAAAAAGACAGAATATAAATAAATAAAATAAATACAGAATTGCAATGATAAGGTGGATTATTTGTATACTGAAACAAGTCAAAGTTTGGAAACTCATCTTTTCTGAAATAGCTATAAACAATTTTAGACATATCAACTAGACATGCTTTTATTTTATTTTTCTCAAAGTCAAATGTAAAACCAGAGATACTGCTTGTGTATTGAACATGCCTAAAAATCTATGTACTGCACTTTTCCGGTGGATTCTTAGAAACACTTGCTTGAAAAAAGTCTGTACATTGTATTTCTGGTTTCGAGAACCGCTATTCATCTGTTTTGCATAGCACCAACGTATCATGTTAAACTACGTCTTACAAAATTGTGTATTTCTAAAAGTGAGAACATCCAATTGAAAAATGTAATGAAGAATATTATGGAATAGAGTTTGTTTTAGGGGAGAAAAATTTACTCCCCCCTTTTCTTCAGTAACTCGCCAAAAAACTGGCATTCCGCTTTAAGACACACACACACCCTAAAAATATAACTTTGGGCTACACCACACAGATTTTTTTTCCCTTTCCCTTCCAGTGCAAAAAAACAAAGCAGTTAACATTGCTCAAAAAATCATGAGCAGTAAATAACAGATAAACTGATTAAAGCATTTGGAACTTTTGTATGCTTTCTTGCATTAGGAAGCTGGCACGGGAAAGGGCTTAGCTTTATCTGTTGAGATCATAATAGATTAAAAACAAATGCAAACCAAATTTGCATTTTCATATCATACCATGGCATGATTTCTTCGACTCTAATTGACCGTAGGAATTAGGCCTGGTCAAGTTCATACAATACACCAGTCCCAAATGGAACAAACCATCTTATGGTTTAGCTACAAAGTGCCTGTGCTGTGCAAACTCGAGCCACGTGGCTATTTTAAGATTCTGCATGTTGTGGGAAGATCTGGTTGTGTAAACCACAGTAATGTTAACAGTGGGTAACAGAGGATAAGCCTATTGTGCAACTTTCCGTCTAGAATACTGAGGGAAGCACGTTGCATAAAACCTAACTTTCATGTAACAGCGCAATCGAGGAAGCATTAATCAGACAGGTAGACAAGCAATGCAATTGCCCGTCTAGGATTCGGCATGGAAGGAGAACATGCACAAAAAAGATTAGGGCCATGATGGCGAACCTATGGCACGGATGCCAGAAGTGGCATGCAGAGCCATCTCTCTGGGCATGCAAACTGTCGTCCATTGCTCTTCCAGGTTCTGGCGCACCAGCTAGCTTGTATTCATGTGTGCGGGAGTGCCAGAAACTGGAAGAAAAGCCGCCCGGTGCACATGCACGAGTAGGGAAGATGATATTCCGGTTTCTGGCAGGCACATGCGCCCCAGCCAGCTGGTCTTTGCACGGACATGCGTGCCAGAAACCGGATGATGAGGTGGCCAGGCGGCTGCTCTTCCAGTTTCCGGCACATGCATTCACACATGCGCCCCCATTTTGGCACTCGGTGCCAAAAAGCTTCGCCAACGCTGAACTACGGAGTCCTGCCTTAAATTTTAACCAGGATCTCAGTATTTCCCATTCTAGCTAAAACCAAGTAAATCACACTATGGTTTATTGCGATATTTCTCAGGTTTGGCAACTTTGAGCCTTGTGAACTTCAACTCCCAGAATTCCTCAGCCAGCCATGGCTGGCTGAGGAATTCTGGGAATTGAAGTCCGCACATTGAAGTTGCCAAGCTTTTGACAAACACTGGTTTATTGTAATGTTTCAACCGGGTCCTCTGGTCTTGAGTGGGATTCAGATCTGAATAAAAAAGGGGATCTGCCTATCCAGAAGATCAAAAGAGGAGAACGGGAATCCTGTGTCCAACAGAACTCCATTTGCAGTGATGAATATAGTCAGGCCTTCTCTGAGGCCTTAATCTCCTTTGGAACAACTTGGCCTGTAGCAACAGACAGACATTCTTCTAGCTGACTCCCCACATGTTCTATCTGGGGTACAGTATCTGGCGGATGTCACGTTTTGGCCCCGCCCCAATGGATGGCACTATTATTCCAATGTTTTATTTGGATTCTAATTCCTTTTGCAGCATACTATAAACTACAGGTAGTCCTCGACTTGCAACCACAACTGAGCCCATTTCCGTTGCTAAGCAAGACACAATTGCTAAGTGAACTCTGCTTCATTTTACGACTTTTCTTGTCAGAGTTAAGTGAATCACTGCAGCTATTAATTTAGTAACTTAGTTGTTAAGTGAATCTTGCTTCCCCATGGACTGCGCTTGTCAGAAAGTCGCAAAAGGGGATCGCATGACCCTGAGACACTGCAACCGTCATAAATATGAGTTGGTTGCCAAGTAGCTGAATTTTGATCACATGACCAGGGGATGTTGCAACAGTCACAAGTGTGAAAATTTTTATTAATTTCATTTGTCAAATTTATTGGTTTACCTCAGGGTAACTAAAAGGCCCATAGGTCACTTTTTTCAGTGCGGTGTAACTTTGAATGGCCACTAAGCAAATGGACGCAAGTTGAGGACTACCTATACTCTGAACCAGCTTGAAGGCAGCAATACGGATATGTTAATATAACAAATAAAAACCAAGTTTTCCTAGCAGAAAATTAGGAGGACATTCATCTCTTTTCTACAAGTCACAGAATCCAGCATGTTAACACACTAGGACAAAACTTGATTCAGACTCAAGATTACCAATAAGTATAAGTATAATCTTATTGTCATTGTACTTAAATACAATGAAATTGGTTAAATGAGAGCAAGAGTCAGTCAAGAACCAACGTGTACTTAAGAATGTTTTACAAAATAAACTTTTCCACCCATCTTAGCTGCAGAGAGGAGAGAGGCGTTATTTACTGATAGTCCCTGCTCCAGAGGCAAAAGACCTCTTTGGTGGAGCTGATAGTTATCTTGGCTACTGGAGCTCCATTTTTGCAGAAGGGAGCCAAGACTGCACACAGTCTGGACCAAGGAGAAGGTATGTTTGTTGGCTACGACTTCCCACTTGTCTTTTGCTTTCAACAAAACACCCCCCCTTGTCCAAGGTGAATCAAAGTCACTTTCTCCCTATCTCAGACCGATAAACTGCAAATTAGCCGAGTGAATGTGTTAGAGAGGTCCACATTTAGGTTTCTCTGCCCTCTTCTTGGACCCACCCGCTAACCTATTTACAAAATACCCAATTACCCCAAAGAAAGAACTACCAACTCTGAGAAACAAATAAGTTAAAAGACTTATCAAGCAACTCTTAAAAAAAAGAAAACAACATGCACCAACACAAGCAAATGGAAAGCCATTTGTATGTAAACAGGGAGCAAATCCTACTTCCTTCTGGCACTGATGATGCTACCTAGTTGGGTAATGAAATGTCTGCAAGAAAACAACCAGGCTGAAAGAGCACCAAGGGGTCTATTAATACAAAATTATAGGAGAAATGTGATTTTTCCTCTCCAACCACTAACTTCCTGGCCCTATCCCAGGACCAATCGCAATTCAGAAAATAGCCTCAGCATTACAGTGTCTCCAATTCTGACTGGTCAGCTGCTCTAACATCACAGAGCTGAGCAATGCTAACCTTGGAGTGAGAATGAAGATTAAAGCCCATTAAAGTGTTTCTGTCCAGTTGGGGAAAATAGTTTTTTCTGCCTTTTGCTCCCAAACATCAGGCAAGATACAAATGTAACACACAAACAACAACAGTCACAATGTGAGACACAGGTTTGCAACCACTTCCAACCAAAATAATTTCCAAATATATTCAATCATCTAATACACCTGCATCAAAGGTTAAAACCAGAACATAAATCAGACAACCAATATTCAAAAACTCAAACTGCCCCCCCCCCTACATTGACATGTTGTAGTGCAAAGATTTCCAAATTTGGCAACTTTATGGACTTCGACTCCCAGAATTCCTCAGTCAGGAAGACCATTGGTGTACAGTGGATTAATGAATAACTCAGATTGGAGACTTAGGTTCAAATCCTTATTGGCTAAATAAATCACTTTGGGTCCAACAACTAAGCCTGATATGTCCTACAGAATAGTTGTGTAGCTACAATGGGACAGTGATATAAAGTTTTGACCCACCTGGAAGGAAAAAACCTGTGAAAACCTGGAGAACTTTAAAGAGCACTGTGTTTACAGAAACCAATAGCTAAAGCTGATGAAAAACTATCCAAATCCTGAAACAACTGTGCCTTTCCTGGTTATCAGCCTTAAATAACCTTCCTGGTTATCAGTCTGTAAAATGGAATAATTTACAGCATAAAACTTCCCGATCTAGGGGGCTCATCTCTGTTTCAAAGCCGCTCATCTCTGTTTCAAAGCCGACGAGCCAGCGCTGTCTGAAGACGTCTCCGTGGTCATGTGGCCAGCGTGAGTAAATGCTGAAGGTGCACAGAACACTATTACCTTCCCACCAAAGGTGGTTCCTATTTTTTCTACTTGCACTTTTACATGGTTTCGAACTGCTAGGTTGGCAGAAGCTGGGACAAGTAACGGGAGCTCACTCCATTATGCAGCACTAGGGATTCGAACCGCCGAACTGCGGTTCTGATCAACAAGGTCAGCATCTTAGCCACCGAGTCCCTCAACATAGTACTCTGTTGTAACTATCAAAGTTTGCCTACTAACTTTACATGGGCATCAATGACTTCAATTCTTCTCCCACAATCTGTAAAATGGGAATAGCAGTCAAAGAACATGGATAGGTGGAGAATTAGACAGCAGAAAAACTTTAAATATTCACTGTAAGAGCAACTGTCTTTTACACAGCCTGTCTTTCAGATGTGTAGGATAGTGGTTACAGCATGGATTTGACCCTGGCCAACTCAATTCTAAAATAGATTCCTTTGAAGCAGTAACTATCTTTCAATCAAGTCAACTCAACAGGGTTGATGTGAAGCATGTACTATGGACATGAGAGATGATGAAAAAATAAACATGTTGCATTGTTAAGCATACACGCTAAGTTTAGCATAGAAACCTGGTTCACACACATTACTAAAACACAATGTGGATTGTTTTGGTTTAATACACATTATATGAACCTAGCCACTGCAATTTGACACCTAACATGAAGCAGGAAACACACCAGATGCCTCCCACAAACCCCGGATTAGCAGAATATTTAAACTCAGCAGGCAAATCAACACCCAGAATTTCCTTCTCCAATGGCATTATTCCCCATAAAGCCTGGGAAAAACAAAAGAATCGCCATTGAGCTGTGCCTATTAGCAGGTGATTAAAATGTGCACATTGAACACACCTGGAGGTTGGGGGAGGCGTACCAAAGCACTATGCCTTAGCACAGCCCTTCAAACATTGTCAGAAGTGTCTTAAAGGAACCTTGCTCTTTGCACACCCAGAAAGAGTGAGTGAGTGAGCAGGCGCATGGTTAAGACTTAATCAAATCCACCAAACGCAACTGTTTTTTTTTTTTTTGCTAAGAGTTCATTTAAAGGAGGAGGGGGGGAACAGGGAGGGAGGTTACCAAAGTAGCAGAACTTGCTCAGCCAAGCCAAACTGAGGCTTTCCTCTCCTCCCCTCTGCCCTCCCCTCCATGCCTTCACGTCATCGCTGTGCCCTTGTAAGATGAATCAGGCACATGGCAAAAAAACGGAAGGGCTCTCCAAAACGAAACAGCCTTTCTCAGCCCAGGCTTGCCCGAAAGAAAGAGAGCACCCAGCTGGCGTGGAGAAGGGTGACCTCTACCCAAGGAATCCCACTTGCATGATGCTTTGGGGGGGGGGGCGCAAGAACAAACTAGGCCTTGCTGGAGGACCCGGGATCCGCCTCTTCCTAGCTGCCAGAAGGCTGGGCTACCACCAGGATCCTCTTGAAAGAGAAACCGACAAGGTGGTGTGTGACCTTGTTGCAAGGAAGTTTTAGCTTTCTCGCTGCAGAGGTGGGCCTGTGGCTTTAAGATGGGGGGCAAAAGGCAATTTTAACTGCAGTTGGATACCCGGCAGCCTTAACTGAAAAAGGACCTGGGGGTGGGTGTTGCAAGGACATCAATCCAAGCACACGCTCCCTAAAATTATACATTTCAGACATGAATAAGCAGCTTGCAAAGGACTGGGTAGCTTTCAAACACAATTCTAGCCCACACCTGATACATTGAAAGAACAAACCAGGGAATGGCCTTTACTCAAGAGAAATTAGCACACCTCTGGTGAACTCTATTAGCATTATACCAGGTTCAAAACACAGCCATGCCCCATGTGCGTTTCCTCCCAACTGAATGCTTTATAGCCAGAAACTTTTCCAACTCTCATTTCATGCCTCAGTCCTACTATTCATCTCACATCAGGTTGAGTTCCCCATCAACCAGCTTCTGTACATCCCTAAACAACACTGCACTACCTGGCCTTTGTCATCCACATACACAACAACCCTGCGGGATAAATCATCATTAAGTTTACAGTATACCTTACATGGAAGAACGAAGAAACGGGGGAGAGCCTTTTAAATACAAGCTAAACACCAAATTATACTCTTCTATTGATTGCTAACACATGTTCTGAGGCCTCTCCAATGTGCCCCAGCCTCCCCGCACCAGATTTATACAACTCTCAGAATTTGCAAGCCAGGTGTGGTTTGCAGCCTTAATACATCCAGAGGGCTGATCTGGTTGGGAAAAGAGTTGCAGTCCTAAATTTGAATTTTAAGCCAGGAAATCTTGGCATTTGAAGGCACTTTTTCAAATGTCTTGGAAAAGCTGGACCAACATGGATCAAACAAACCTCAAGCTCGGCTCACAAGCCACAAAACTCCTTAACCGCCTTGACAGGTTCAGCTTCGGGGTTTGTCGTGCCTCTTCCAGAGTTACAGGTAGGCCTTTCACAGCCTCCGACTTTCCCCACCACCACGGGCAAAGGGGGCACCTGCCAAGGCAGAATCTGGAAACTTGTACAGCACACACACCCCACTTGGGGTGCAAATGCAAATGCAAAAAAAAGCACCAAATAGGCCGGCTCTGCACAAACATTTTAAAAAGGCAGGTATAACCCGCCGGAGAAAGTGGCAGGAGGAAACATGTTCGCAGGGAAGCAGAGGCGTCGGGGGAAACGCCATACAAATGCAAGTCCGAGGCACGTGGGAAAGTAAAGGACGGGTAAATGACAAGAGTTGCAAGAGGGAGGGCGAGAGGGAAGGACGGAACCGCCGCTACCCCGAGCCCCTCAGTCGTACGCAGAAGGATCCAGCGACCCCCGTCTCGCTGCTGGGGAGGAGGGGAGCCCCCGTTAGGGCTCCGGGTGCGAGAGAGCCGCTTGAAAGTCGAAGACAAGCAAGGGAGATCAGATGCAAGGCGGAGGGGAGGGGAAGGGGGTGGTCGGTCACCGGACCCGGGAGCTGCGTCCTCCTTACCTGCCAATGACTGTTACCGCAGAGCAACCATCGGCAGGCTAGCCAAGCGCCGCTTCGGGGAGGTGGGCTAGCCCCGAGGAGTTAGCAACCATACGCGCGGAAGGAGGAGGAGGAGGGAGGGAAAGGAAATCCCCCCCGGGTTGGGAACAACAGACGGGGAGGTTGATACGATCCGCCGGAAGCTGCAGCGACCATGGTCACCCTCGCCCACCCCGGTTTAACTCTCCGGAAAGCCTCCCCCCCCCTCGCAAACTTGGCGCATTAAGCCGGCCAGTCAAATCCGCTACTCACGATGCGTCCGGGGGAGCCGGCTGTCTCCCAGCTCTGGTTTGCGGCCGCCTCTCTCCTCGCCGTCCCACCCCCGATGCCGGTGCCAAGCCCCCGTGCGCTACCTCCGTGCCCAGCCCTTCCACCCGTCACGGGCTCGCTCAGTGGTCCCCCCACGTGCTGCCGGACCGGGCCTTTTGGAACGCTGAGACATTCGACCGATATACACAACGCTCCACTCGCCCCGCCCACCGCTGGCTGAGCGTTTCCCTTGGCCCCGCCCCCTCCCGCCGCCCTCTCGGCCGCAGCTCGCGCGAGAAAGCTAAGCAGGACGCGCCTCCTTCCTCCGCCGGGAGTGTGTGTGTGGGGGGGGAAAGGCTTCCCTAGCGCAGTCGCAGTGAAACAAATCCGTTTCTGTTCGGAACGTAATAACATACTGTCAAGCAGAGCTCGCCAACCTTCGCAACGTTGAAGATTTTATGGACTTCAACTCCCAGAATGCCTCAGCCAGCCAGCATGGTATCCTACCTTGCAGCATGGCTGCCTTGAGGAATCCTGGGAGTTGAAGTCCGTAAGTCTTAAAGTGGCCAAGGTTGGGGGATCGCTGCTGAAAAGGGAGCGCCCGCGAACGGGAGTTTTGTTTATAAACAATCCAATCTACTTGTAAATAAATGGAGGAAAGGAGGCCGTCACCACGACGGATCGAATGCTTTTAAAAGGCGCTGGTGTATTTCTTCACAAAAGAAAAGGCGGTTTTTTATTTTTAATCTCATATATACATTTGCAAATATACATTCTCATGGTTATTATTAACATTGTGTATTAGCAATGTTAAATATTCATTTTTCCATATAAAAGTTAAAATGTATAATCGGGATCGCTTTGCTTACCATCCCATACACCTATTTTATTTTACCACAACCCTATTTTTCTTTCTTTTTCTCCCTTCTTCTCTACTTTCTTCTTTTCTCCTCTCATTTCCCTTTTCTTCTTCCCCTTCCTCTCCTGTCCCCCTCTTACTTCTCCTCCCTGTCTTCCTCTCCTTTCCCCTTCTTTCTTTCCTTCCTTCTCCTTTCTTTTCTTCTCTTCCTACCTTTCATCTCTTCCTTTCCTATTTCTATTGTGATTGCATATTTCTTCTTCCACCTGGTGTATTTTCGGGATGATATTCCAGCAAACCTGGTTCTATCTTTACATTTACCATTTTACATTCCCTTTTCCTCATTATATTTTCCAATCTATTATTTACACAAACCTCATTGTATTTCTTCATTACATAAAATGTGCAAGGAATTCGAAGAAGAATTGAGCTTCTTGGATCTTAAAGGATGCATTCACAGGTGACAGATTGCAACTTTCCATAAAAGAGTTGCTTCCATTCAACTTTAAAAAAAAAAGACCCTAAAAATCTTGATTTAACTTTATCCCTTGAAGGCTGTGAAGCATTGAGAAAGGTGGCCAATTCTTGCAAACTTCGTAATGACCCTTCGCATTTTATTTTGCAAAGAGTATCTGCATTTAGCGTTCATTGTCGGGTTCTCTTAAATAAATCAGTAGGGCAGAGCATGGGTATGTTTTTGGGAAGTCCCCTAACATCTTCCTGCACAGCTGAGGTTTAATTTGTTAACATTTGGAAGCCAAAACACCTGTGCAAGTCAACAGAATAAAATTGTACAAGTCAAAAACAGGCTAATGGCAGATTTAAAGGAACAGTGTTCTCTTTCACTCTACATGTAGATATCTAGAGAGAAAGAGAGACAGATGATAGACAGATATAGGTAGATCTTCATATATGTATGTATGTATGTATGTATGTATGTATGTATGTATGTATGTATGTATCTATTTCCCTGGCTTAGCTGATAAAGGAGGAGAGCCTGTGGCTTAGTAGCTAATACATCTGCCTAATATGTAATACAGCCCAGGTTCAAATCCCAGTAAGGGTATGGCTAGCTGATGAGAGCTAAATAGCTTGAAATAGATCTATACTAGTCTCCCTTTATTTATTTATCAGTACAAATACAACACAAATATATATATTAAAAAAAAGGCAACATTAAAAATAAAAATATGGTTTTCTGCCTGCATGGTCTTCTGTGATGAGCCGAAGGACAGAAAGAGAGAGTAGTGACCTTCCTCCCATATTTAGGCATACCAGGGGTTGTAACACAATATATATATATATATATATATATATATATATATATATATATATATGTGTGTGTGTGTGTGTGTGTGTGTGTGTGTGTGTGTGTGTGTGTGTGTGTTGTTGTTGTTGTAGTATTTGTACTGATAAATAAATAAATAAATAAAGGGAGACTAGTATAGATCTATTTCGAGCTAATTAGCTCTCATCAGCTAGCCATACCCATACTGGGATTTGAACCCGAGCTGTATATATCTTAGGCAGGAGTTTTAGCCACTAAGCCACGGGCTCACTTCCTTATCAGTTGAGCCAGGGAAATAGGTATGTATTTGTGTTACAACCCCTGGTATGCCTAAATATGGGAGGAAGGTCACTACTCCCTCTTTCTGTCCTTCGGCTTATCACAGAAGACCATGCAGGCAGAAAACCATATTTTTATTTTATTTTTAATACACAAATATAAAAAGGCAACATTAAAAATAAAAATATGTGCACAAATACAACACACATATATATGGTTTTGTTGTATTCGGGTCTTTTCCCGTGTAAGGTTGAGATTGTCTTTGCAACGTTTCGGCAGGATCTCACAACAATGCACACACAGCCTGCACCAATCAGCACCAATCTACCAATCATGATACAACCACACAACCAATCATTCCACTTACTGAAACAAAGCCAGCACGCCATCCCCTCCCACCAAGACTTACAGAAAGACGGCAGCTCCGTTCCCATTTTAAGCCCACGCTTGAAGATGGCAGGTGAGATCCTGCCGAAACGTTGCAAAGACAATCTCAACCTTACATGGGAAAAGACCCGAATACAACAAAACCAGCATACCTATACCCGTGAAAATCTACGAAAACAAATATATATATTTGTGTGTGTATGTGTGTGTGTGTGTGTGTTTTCATAGATTTTCATGGGTGTAGGTGTTAAATATTAGCAACTGTTATAATGATTTCCACCAAGGTCCTCTGCTCCAGTAGGAACAGAGATTCAATCTCATTGGTCAAAGGGTCTGACAGCTCCCTATAAAAGGGCTGCTGTCAGACTGAACCTTCGCTGGATTGTACATAGTTGTTCTGTTACAATAAAGAGCTGTTGTTGCCTAAGTCTGAGTGTGCCTTTCCTTTACCCAATCTAACACTGGTGATGAGGATGGGATTGGAAGGCAACTAGGCGAACCAAAAAGAGCGTAGCAATCCAGCAAGTAAATCCAGCCCGGAGCTCAGGGCGACATCAAGCAGCCATTTTCAAGCGGCAGATTCAAAACGCCCTCAGAACACAAGATGGCCATGCACGCCCCACCAACTCCGTACGACGCAGTCACCGAACACTGGGAATCATACATGCTGAGGTTCGAATGCTTTCTCAAAGCCAACGACCTCATGGGCCTTTCTGAAGGCTGCAAGAAGAACATGTTCCTGGGTTACTGTGGACGGGAAGTGTTCGAGACAGCCAAAGATCTATCCGAGCCAACGCCACTCCAATCGGTCGCTTTGTTGATGCTCCAACAGACGCTGAGGACACACTATGCTCCCAAACTGTCTAAGCACATGCGCCGGCATGAATTTAATATTTGCAATCAAAAGGAAGGCGAATCTATCAATGAGTACATTGCGGTGGTAAGAAAGGCCGCAACTTACTGCAAGTTCAGAGACCTAGAGGAACTCATACTCGACCGGATCATATGCGGTGTGCGGGACATTTATTTACAGAGGAGATTACTTGCCAAGTCTAATCTCACTCTACAAATTGCCTTGGACGAAGCCAGGGCATCCGAATCTGCCCTTAAGTCTACAGAAACCCTGCAGCGCCAAAGCACTCCCCAAGGCGCACGGAAAAGCGCAGGCATACACACAAGGCTACAGAGGCCGAGGGCTCAGAAAGCGAAGATGACAGCTGCTGCATGCGCAGTGACCGCACCAAGCCGGCGCTCAAATTCAAACAGCGTTTCCTGCCTTGTGCAAGCGGAGGAGACCATGCCAGATCATTTTGCCATTTCCGCGATGCCATCTGCCAGCACTGCGAGCGAAAGGGGCACATCGCCAAGGTTTGCAGAAGCGAGCACCCCATGACAACCTGGAAGCCCAGAAGCCGACCTAACCACCAGCAGAGACCCAACCAAGGGGCATGGCAGCTGCCACCACGGCGCTCAGAAGGCGACACCAGAGTCACCTACCACACCTCAATTGGCCAAGTCCACACAAGGCGGCCAAAAAGGCTGAAGGTCACAGTCCTCATCGAGGGCTTTCCATGCGAGATGGAGATCGACACGGGGTCATCATTGACCATCATGCCGTGGTCTACACTCAAGCAGGCTATCCCTAGCCTGAAGAAGCAGCATCTACGCATTCCTGACATTAGCCTTGGCGACTACCAGGGGAACCGAGTCCCCATTGTGGGCCAGGGCACCTTCCGGGTGCAATTCAAAAACTTCAGCAGCCAGCTTCCAGTGACAGTGGTCAGCGGTGACCTGCAGAGCCTCCTGGGGCTTGACTGGTTTGAAGCCCTGGGCATAGAAGTGACCGGTATCAAAGCCTTAAAAGACGAAGAATTCTTTAAGGAGTCCGAGGACGTCTTCGGCACTGGTCTAGGTAAGTATGTGGGGACCCCAATCTCTTTTAATTTGGACCCCAACGTAGCCCCCATCAGACTAAAACCCAGGAGAGTACCTTTTGCTCTCTGCCCTAAAATTGATCTGGAAATTGACAAGCTCATAGGCCCGGGAATCCTAGAGCCGGTAGATCATGCCTGTCAAATGTGACAAGTCTGTCTGCATCTGTGCGGACTACAAGTGCACAATCAATAAAGTGTTACAACAAGCGCTTATCCTGTACCCATTGTACAGCATTTACTACATTCTTTAGGCCCCGGCAAAGTATTTGCTAAATTAGACATGGCGCAGGCATACCAACAATTGCCTGTAGATGGCACCACAGCAGAGGCCCAAACCATTGTGATGCACAGGGGTGAATTCAAATGTAACTCCCTGCAATTTTGAGTTAGTATCACCTCTGGACTGTTCCAAAGTGTCATGGAAGGGCTTTTGCAGGGGATCCCAGGAGTCGTCCCCTATTTTGATGACATCTTGGTATCGGCTGCAAATAAGGTGCAACGATTCAAACGTTTGAGAACTGTTTTGACCAGAATTAGAGATAAAGGCCTCCGTATCAAAAAAGAAAAATGCCAAATTAACATGCCAAGTGTTGAATTCCTAGGGTACCTCATCGACGGCTCTGGGATTCACCCGACCACTAAAAAAATAAAAGCAATCCAGGACGCCCCTACACCTCGCAATCAGACCGAGCTGCAGGCATTCCTTGGGCTCCTTAATTTCTATAGGATCTTTCTTAAACAGAAAGCCACCGTTGCTGAGCCCTTACATCGTCTCCTAGCAAAAAACACAAAGTGGTCCTGGGGCAGAGCCGAAGCAGCTGCATTTGCCGCGGTCCAGTACAGCCAGACCCTGCCACTTGTTTTAACTTGCGACGCTTCCCCATTTGGCGTTGGAGCCGTCCTCAGCCACCCCATGCCCAATGGAACTGAGGCACCCATTGCCTATTACTCAAGGACCTTGTCCGCTGCCTAGCAGAACTACAACCAGCTCAACAGTGAGGCTTTGGCTGCAGTAGCCAGCGTAAAAAGGTTCCATGAGTACCTCTATGGCTGTGACTTTGAACTCATCACGGACCACAAACCGCTACTGGGCTTGCTAGCTGGGGACTAGCCTACTCCTGTTTCTTTGTCACCGCGAATGACCAGATGGACTATTTTCCTCACGGCCTACACCTATCGCCTCATCCATCGACCAGGCTCAACCTTGGGGCATGCTGATGCTTTGAGTCGCTGCCCACTGCCTCAAATGCTTGCAGACCCTACTCCCGAGACTCCAGTCCTTCTCATTGACTGCTTAGAGACTGGTCCTGTCTCATCTAGTGACGTTGCCCGCAACTCTGCAAGAGACTCCACGATCAAACAAATTTTGAACTGGGTGTGTAGGGGGTGGCCCAAGGGGTTTGTTGGGTCTGAATTCAAAATGTATTATTGTAAAAGAGATGAAACGTCTGTTATTAATGGCTGTTTGCTGCAGGGGGACACACCAGGTCGTTGTTCCACCCAAACTGCACGTTGCAGTATTAGAGGCTTTACACAGAGGGCATCCTGGAATTGTCAGGATGAAGTCTTTGGCTAGGAATTACGTGTGGTAGCCTAACATGGACAGGGAGGTCAAAGAATGGGTGGCTACCTGCACACCATGCCAGGAGTCCATACCAGCTCCCCCAGAGGTGCCCGCTAAGGAGTGGGAGAGACCTCAAGCACCATGATCTAGGGTGCATATAGACTTCGCTGGCCAGTTCTTGGTCAAACATTCATACTAGTTGTGGACGCCTACTCGAAATGGCTAGAGGTAGTCCTCATGACCTCTACCACGGCAGAAGCGGTCATCAAGGCATTATGGAGACTTTTCTTCACTCACGGCGTGCCCAATGTCTTGGTCTCTAACAACAGGCCCCAATTCATGGCCATGCAGTTCGAAACCTACTTAGCAGCACAGGGAATCAGACATGCCCTGGTCGCTCCATTCCATCCAGCCTCCAATGGTCAGGCAGAGAGAATGGTGAGATCTGCAAAAGAGGCCCTATCCAGGATGGGCCCAGGAGATTGGCAAACACGGGTTGATCATTTCCTCCTAATTCAGCACATCACGCTGGGGAGGGCGAAAAAAGCATGTAAAAATGGGGGGGTGCGCTGTGCGTGCATGCGCACTGGGGGATTGCGCGTTGCATTATGGGTGCGGCATGCCCGCACACGACCCTCCCCTGCGCTCCCCCCACTTGTGGCACGCGAGCCAAAAAAGGTTCGCCATCGCTGTGCTATACCATAGCGTTCATTTCTTGAGTATATATATTTCTTGAGTATATGTATGTATGTATGTATGTATATATGTGTGTTACAACCCCTGGTATGCCCAAATATGGGAGGAAGCTCACTACTCCCTCTTTCTGTCCTTCGGCTCATTATCAGCACAAATACAACACAAATATAAAAAGGCAACATTAAAAATTAAAATATGGTTTTCTGCCTGGATGGTTTTCTGTAATGAGCCGAAGGACAGAAAGAGGGAGTAGTGAGCTTCCTCCCATATTTGGGCATACCAGGGGTTGTAACACAAATACATATATATAAGGGTAACTCTGGAATGCCTTGAGCAATTTCAACCAAACTTAGTAACAGATGACTTACTCTCTAGAAACAAATACTGTGGGAGTAAGACATCCCTAACACCCCTGGGAGGGGGGTTGTTCTGTTAAGATGCAGCCTGTTGTGCCTTTCAATGTTTTCTACTGTACGGCCATAAAATGGCTTCTACCGTGCAGCACAGTGGAGTTGCCATGGTAAATGGCTTCACAGTATTCCACAAATGGCCTCCCTTTGGTAAGGGGGAAAATCCAACATTATAAATTATGTTTGGTCCGGACATTTTCCCCCTATAAATAAATACCTGGGCAAGACTGGGTTATTGACTAATAATATATAAAATTTGATAAAAAATACAGGGAAAGAAAAACAGGTTTTCACATATGGCAAGCCTCTCCTAAGCGACTGTAACAGGTAGTCTTCCACTTAGGAGTCTTCCACATAGCTGAGCCCAAAAGTTTTATTGCTAAGTGAGACATTTGTTAAATACATTTAGCCCCATTTTATGACCTTCCTTGCTCCGGTTGTTAAGTGAATCACTGCACTTCTTAAATTAGTTACATGGTTGTTAAGTAAGTCTGGCTTCTCCCATGACTTTGCTCATCAGAAGGTCACAAAAGGTGATTTATATGACCCCAGGACACTGCAACGGTCGTAAGTATGAGTCAGTTGCCAAGCATCTGAATTTTGATCACATGACCATGGGGATGCTGCAATGGCCGTAAGTGTGAAAAAGAGTCACAAGTCACTTTTTTTCAGTCCCGTTGCGACTTCGAATGGTCACTAAATGAATGGTTGTAAGTCAAGGATTTCTTTTTTTTACTCTTGAATCGCATGGCCAGGAGGCAAAGTGGTGACCAAGCTATTCTCATCTGCTGTCCCATAAAAAAATGCATTGAGGAATTTTTCACCATGTTTTTTTCCCCCCGCAGCCACCATCCTGGCCAGGCCAATTTGGGTACTCTGTTAAATTAAATTGAACAAAATAATATTTAATCAAAACACTCCTCAAGGATTTCTGGCTGGGTTAATTTTCCAACCGATGCTATTTCCCTGACTTTTAAACTACCACTGATGCATATCAAGGTGCCATTGTGAATCTGGCAGCATCAATAGAATTAGCTTATTGTGTTTCACCTTAAAAATTGTCGGTACACATTAGCAGTCAAATGGCTCGAGGTAGAAACTGGTACCACTTTGATAATAAGACCTCCAACACAACTGAGAAATACATTATAATACGATAGCAGAGTTGGAAGGGACCTTAGAGGTCTTCTAGTCCAACCCCCTGCCTAGGCAGGAAACCCGATACCGTTTCAGACAAATGGCTATCCAACATCTTCCGAAAGACTTCCAGTGTTGGGGCATTCACAACTTTGGCTGATATATTATGGGGCACAAATACTTTGGCTGATATATTATAATTTTAAAGGCATACCCAGGTAGTCCCCGGCTTATAGCAATTCATTTAGTGACCGTTCAAAGTTACAACAGCACTGAAAAAAGTGACTTATGACCATTTTTCACACTTATGACCATTACAGTATCCTCATGCCCATGTGGACATACTTCTGATGGTTGGCAACTCTACTTATGACAGTTGCTCTGTCCCGGGATCACATGATCCCCTTTTGTGACCTTCTGACAAGCAAAGTCAACAGGGAAGCCAGAGTCACTTAACAACCATGTGACCAACTTCACAACTGCAGAGATTCACTTAACAACAGTGGCAAGAAAGGTTGTAAAATGAGGCAAAACGCCTAATAACCATCTCACTTACCAACATGAATGTTGGGCTCAATTGTGGTTGCAGGTGGAGGGCTACTTTTACGGATAGTGTGCTATGGATGATTTAATGCAGTGTTTCTCAACCTTAGCCGTTTTAAGATGTGTGGACTTCAGCTCCCAGAATTCCCCAGCCAGCCTTGAATTCTGGGAGTTGAAGTCCAAGCATCTTAAAGCTGCCAAGGTTGATTTAATGGTCAATTCTGGATGACTTGCTGAAATAGATTTTAAATGAATTTCTATACCCGTGATGGTGAACCTATGGCACTTGTGCCCAGAGTGGCATGTGGAGCCATGCCACCTGGTATTTGCGGTGGCACCCATTCCTCTTCTGGGTTTCTTGCGCGTTTGTGCACGCAACAATCAGCTGGCCTTTGCGCTTGTGGCAGTGCTGGAAACCAGAAGAGCTGGTCTTCTGTTTTCCGGTGTGAGCATGTGCGCTGGCCAGCTGATCAGCACACGTGCATACATAGCAGTAACCAGAAGACCTGCTGGCTGGTGCACATGTGGCACGCACAAGCCCCCTGAGCAGCTCCTTTTCCTGGTTGCGGCCAGATGAGTCTGTTCGGCACTCAGTGCCTATTCTGTCCCATGATGCCAATGAATATGCAGACATAGGCTTGACTGTCTGCCCCGACTAATTTCATAGATAAAGTCACCCCTGGGCCTGGAGCCTAGAAAGTTATCTTCAAGAAACCAATATTAAATTTATGGAATGTTTTCTCAACGGCTAGTAAAATGGACTGTTGTTTCCTGCAAAGATTCCCCTCCCGTTGCTCCACCTATAAACTCTTTGGGAGGGGCCACAACCTTAGCCAGCTGTCCCTAATTCCTTCTATGACGTCTTCTCCATAGCTGTTCCTTTCTCCTCTCAGCTCTGCGCATATGCACATCAGGGACAACCTCCCTCTGTTCCTCTTCACTGCTCCCTGCCTCAGATGCCACCTGGTGGCCAACAGGCCTCTCTAGTTCCTGCTCTGACTCCAAACACCCTCCAGAGTCTTCCTCATCCTCCAGAGCAGTCCCATAATAGTCTGTCCACCAACAGCTCAGCTGGCCGCTTCTGGGCCACAACACTCGGTGCCGAAAAGGTTCGCCATCACTCTTCTATACCATCAGGATAACTTAATGCAATCATATGCCAAATCTCTTCCCATACTTTTAACAGATTTTCAAGGCAGCCAAATGCATTTGATACTACAATTTGTTAAATTTGAGGAAGGTTCTTTTCGGTTTTAAGAGGGTAGAGGCCCAACATCACAGGTTTGGTTAAGGATGGGAGCCGACATCAACTGGAGACAATTCCTGGGTTCAGGAGTTTTTATTACAAAAGGTTTATGGAATATAAACAATTGACCGATAGTCCTTGACTACAATTGAACCCATAATTTCTGTTACCGAGACATTTGTTAAGTGAGTTTTGCCTCATTTTATGACCCTTCTTGCCACAGCTGTTAAGGGAATCACTGCAGTTGTTCGTAACATGGTTGTTAAGTGAATCTGGCTTCCCCAATGACTTTGCTTGTCAGAAGTCTGCAAAAACACGTCAACTATATAAATATGAGTCAGTTGCCGAGCATCTGAATTTTGATCACGTGACTATAGCAGGGGTGAAATGCTCTGAAGTCTGCTACTGGTTCGCTTTGCACGCATTGCATGCAGGCGCTAAGAAGCCCTGCAAAGGTAAGTAGAACAGAGAGGAGGGGGGAAAGAACTGTGCCGCGCAATTTCGATTTGCTAGAAAGCAGTATTTCCTGCTTTCTAGTAACTAAATCGCACGGCACAGCTGATCGTCGGAACTTTTACACAAAAACATTATTTTTTATTTTTAATAATTTTTATTAAATGTTTTGATCTTTAAAAACAATAGGGAAGACACAGCAAAGAAAAAAAACACAATAAGACAAAACAAAACACAGAACATACATAACAACATACAGTAATTTTACAGCTTTCTCTATCGGCTTTCCTTCTCAGCTTTTTAAATTCTCCCTTCTGCATTGCCTTCCTCTCGCTATAACCTTGTCCTATGATTTAACAAACATAGTATTAACACTTATAATAGTATTCATTATTTATATCCATATATTTGTATTCTCTATTTTCTGTCTTGGTTTCTGTTTCCTAGCCACTTGTACATTTTATTCCATACTTTATAGAAGTCTATAAAAGACGACTAAAAAACTTTTTTAAAGCATTTTTTTTTATTACCAGTTTACTCCAATTGGTAGTAAAAAAAATGCTTTAATTTTTTTTTTTAAAAGTTCCAACAATCAGCTGTGCTGCACAATTTCTAGCAAATATAAATCACGCGGGATAGTTGATTGTTGCATAGCTGACTACCGGTTAGCCTGAACTGGTAGCATTTTTTTACTACCGGTTCGGGCGAACTGGCCCAAACCGGTAGCAGTTCATCCCTGGACCATAGGGCTCATAAATGTGAACAATGGTCCTAAATCACTTTTTTCAGTGCTCTTGTAACTTTAAACAGTCGCTAAATGAATTGTTGTAAGTCGAGGACTACCTGTAGTACAAACTTGAAGTCCGCATCTCTTTTGTCCAAGGTAAGTATTTAATTTTCCCTCTATATCTCTTAGATAAATATGTAATGGCTGTTCTGTTTTTTTACATTGCTTAATTTATCTATGCCTAAAATACTGCACTACTATAGGTCTTATTTTTACAGCTTTTTCTTTTGTATAGCTCTATACTAGTATTTCTCAACCTTAACAACTTTAAGATATGTCGACTTCTGGGAGTTGCCCAGAATTCCTCAGTGTGGGAGAGGATTCCGGGAGTTGAAGTCCACACATCTTAAAAGTCTCTTAAGTTGAGAAACGCTAGCATAGAGCTATACAAAAGAAAAAGAAAAGCTGTAAAATTTTAACCTGCCAAGTTTGAGAAACGCTGCTCTGTACCCTATTGCAGTGATGACAAACCTTTTTTGCACTGCATGCCGACAAGGGAGTGCCTGCACCAGGGGTGGGTTCCTGCCAGTTCTAACCTCTTCTATAGAAGAGGTTCCACAAATCTACAGTGCCGTTTAGAACCGGTTCCAGCTCCCTCCCCACGCCCGTCCGCACATCATCAAGATGAAGAGCGAAAGGAGGAATTCTGGGAGTTGAAGTCCACAAGTCTTAAAGCTGTCAAGTTTGAACACCCCTGAGGTTTTTTTCCTTCTAAAGGGTTAGGGGTGCGAGGGTCTTGTAACTTGACAGCTTTAAGACTTGCGTGCTTCAAATGCCAGAGTTTCTGAGCCAACATTTTGGTTGTTAAGCAAGAGCGTTGTTGAGTGAGTTTCACCACATTTTACAAGTTGGCTATGCCCACCCAGTTACATGACTGCCAAGCCACTCCCACCCGGTCACATGGCCAGCAAGCCACTCCCACAAAGCAGGCCACACCCACAGAAGAGGTTCTAAAAAAATTTGAAACCCACCACTGGCCTGCACAATCGTCTGGGCCACAACCCGGAAGAGGAGCTGCTCAGGGTGCATGTGTGCGTGGCCAAGAATGAACTTCTAGTTTCTGTCATATTCATGTGGGCCAGCCAACTAGTCTTCGGGGTTTATGGTGGGCCTGCGCATGTGACGATCAGCTGGCTGGCATGCATGCTCGTGCAGGAAAATGGAACACCAGCTCTTCCAGTTTCCTGCACTGCCTCATACACAAAGGCCAGCTGATCATTGCGCGCACATGAGCGCCAGGAACACAGAAAAGGAACCGGCGATGGTGCACATGTCAGGTGACATGGCTCCGCATGCCACTTCGGGAACACGTGCCATAGGTTGGCCATCACAGCCTTATTGTATAGTACTGACTCTCCCTCAAGTGATGGCCTCTGGGCCATGTACGATATCATCAATATATAAACGAAGTATACAATTAACATTAAAATATTAAAATTAATTTAGGACTATTTTTAAAAAAATTATAAAATTAACATTATAAAATTTCAAAAAGGTTTTTTAAAAAAGGCCATTTAGTATTAGTTTATACAGGTAGGAGGGGCAGTTCTTATAGGTCCAGCCAGCCCCACTGATAATATCCGATAAGCCTTTCTGCAAAGACATTCATGGTAGCCCTTTCCCCATTTGTTAGCTGGACGTGGGGGCTGCAGCTGAGATCATTTGGGGAGGGGGTGTTCTGTGCTGCTAAGCCTTGTCAATGTATTCTGTGGTGGGACAGCTACTTTTTCAGCTACTCTAGCAATCTGCCTCTTTTCCTTGGAGGACTAAGTATGCAAAATGAGCGGTTTGATTGGGCATGTTCCTACATGAAGGCTGACTTTGTGGATAGTTTAAACCACAAAGCTGGGTGCATGAAATCATCTGTTTAGGACTAAATTAACTCCATAAGATTCAAAGCTAAAAGTAAAGGTTTTCCTTGCACATATGTGCTAGTCGTTCCTGACTCTAGGGGGCGGTGCTCATCTCCGTTTCAAAGCCGAAGAGCCAGCGCTGTCCGAAGACGTCGCCGTGGTCATGTGGCCGGCATGACTAAACACCGAAGGTGCACAGAACGCTGTTACCTTCCCACCAAAGGTGGTCCCTATTTTTTTACTTGCATTTTTTACGTGCTTTCGAACTGCTAGGTTGGCAGAAGCTGGGACAAGTAATGGGAGCTCATTCTGTTATGCGGCACTAGGGATTCGAACCACTGAACTGCCAACCTTTCTGATAGACAAGCTCAGCGTCTTAGCCACTTCTGTGAGTTAGGCCCAGTTATGGTGAGATCCTTGGTGCTCTTAGAGCATGGTTTTCTTGCAGACATTTCATTACCAAGCTAGGTAACGTCATCAGTGATATTACCTAATTTGGTAATGAAATGTCTGCAAGAAAACCACCAAGCTCTGAGAGCACCAAGCACCCCGCAGTTCAACCCTGATCTACACATATTTTCTTATTTTTGTACAAGTTAAAGGGTTTTGCAGAAACAGGGCCACATAGTGTAGGTATGGTGTTCAGCTAGCTTTACAGCATGCGTTTGCTATTTTGGATACCATGTTTTGCAAATCACAATTATGGGGAAAAATATCCATCTGGTTTAGTTCCAAACCGGGAGAAAGGCACTGGAGACAAAATGGAGGCTGGAGGCTGCTTGGAAAGATGGTTTAATGATGAAGCAGAACCCTGAGTTCTGAGTAGCTGACCACATGGAGTTGAGAATGAGGGGTTTTTATACCTTCTCTTGGCCTTTGCACTTGAGCTTCCTGTTCCTGTGCAAGACCATGTATCCTATTGGCTGTTGTCAGACTCCCATGGGGCCATGTAGGGGTCATAGATGGCTCTATAGGCAAAGTACAAATCCGAGGTGTTTGTCTGAGCTAAGTTTGGTTGAAGTTTGGGGTGATTTGATGAAAGGGCATTGGGCAATTCCTATTGTGGCTGAGGGCTAATCCTACCTTTGTTGGATCTTGGGTGGGGGCATTTGCTTATGAATAGAGCTATCTATCTCTTCATCTCTTAAGTGCTGACAACTGCTGTGGGCTATTAAGAAAAGGTGGGGGCTGCTTTCTCCCTCTAAAAAACCTCTCGTCCAGGGAAATGTAATATTCTTCCTTTTTAACGTTTCTCAAAATATTTCATTCTTCCAGGAGAGGGGTGGGTGCTAACTTTCTATGATTGCTTCACCCAGCACACTAAAGCATAAATAACCAAAATAAGGAAATAAGTAAATAACTAAAGGCAGCCATTGACTCTTCACATTGGAAGGATTGTCAGGATTTTCCTTGCATTTTCCCCCTTGAACCTAATTGAGTATCTGGCATTTCATTTGCTCACAAGTAGTAGAGACAATCAGCCTAAAATCTTTGAGCTGCTGCCTTGGTTTTATTATTTGCTGATTTGGGAACGATATTGGTATCCTGCCAAACCGAACTGATTCACAATATCGTACAGTGCAAAAACCCCACAACATTCAATAAAAATCTAAAACAACATAAAATCAATAAACCGGAAGCAACGATGTTAATAGGGCAATAAAGTATTAATAAAGATACCCCCAGACACCAACCCTGATCTATTTGGCAGCAAATTAAAATTTGAAGACTCTTCAAAATAGCTCCTCTTGAACTGCTGATCAAAATAATTAACTGAGCTTCTGGGATGGGGTCCAGAATGGAGAAACCATGATTTAGGGAATGTTCTGTGTTCAAACAATATATTTACACATGTTAGGCCAGTGATGGCGAACCTTTTTTGGCTCGCTTGCCAAAAGTAGGGGGACCGCAGGGGAGGGCGTACGTGGATGTGCCACACCCATAATGCTATGTGCATGACCCCAGCGTGCATGCGCGCACGACCAGCGCTCCCCCCATTTTTTGCATGCTTTTTTTGCCCTCCCCAGGCTCCAGAGGCTTTATAGGAGCCTGGGGAGGGTGAAAATAGCCTCTACCCCCGGAGGCCGCTTCAAGAGCTTCCCTGAAGCCTCTGGAGCATGAAGAATGGTACAGTATAGGTGGCAACTTGCTCAACAGTAGTAACTGTGAAAGGGATCTTGGAATCCTAGTGGACAACCATTTAAATATGAGCCAGCCGTGTGCAGCAGCTGCCAAAAAAGCCAACACAGTTCTAGGCTGCATCAACAGAGGGATAGAATCAAGATCACGTGAAGTGTTAATACCACTTTATAAGGCCTTGGTAAGGCCACACTTGGAATACTGCATTCAGTTCTGGTCGCCACGAGGTAAAAAAGATGTGGAGACTCTAGAAAGAGTGCAGAGAAGAGCAACAAAGATGATTAGGAGACTGGAGACTAAAACATATGAAGAACGGTTGCAGGAACTAGGTATGTCTAGCTTAAGAGAAAGAAGGACTAGGGCAGACATGATAGCAGTCTTCCAATATCTCAGGGGTTGCCACAAAGAAGAGGGAGTCAAACTATTCTCCAAAGCACCTGAGGGTAGAACAAGAAGCAATGGGTGGAAACTAATCAAGGAGAGAAGCAACTTAGAACTGAGGAGAAATTTCCTGACAGTTAGAACAATGAATCAGTGGAACAGAAGTTGCCTCCAGAAGTTGTGAAAGCCCCAACACTGGAAGTCTTTAAGAAGATGTTGGATAGCTATTTGTCTGAAACGGTATAGGGTTTCCTGCCTAGGCAGGGGGTTGGACTAGAAGACCTCCATGGTCCCTTCCAACTCTACTATTATAAAAACCGGCCCTACGGGCAAATCAGAATTTGGGAACAGACTTCCAGTTTGCTCACTTCTGGTTTGCTCACAGAGTTGTTTTTTGCCCTCCAGAACGTTAGGGAAGCCTCCTGAAGGCTCCAGAGATCTAAAGCCGGCCCTACGAGCAAACCAGAAGTCTGTTCCCGAATTTCCGGTTTGTCTATAGGGCCGGTTTTTCGCACTCTGGAGGCTTCAAGGAAGCCTCTGGAGGGCGAAAAATGGTCTCATAAGAAGGCGAAAGTCAGCTGGCCCGTGCATGCATGTGCGCTGGCCAGCTGATAGGGCAACGCCTCGCGTGCCCTGACAAATGGCTCAGCATGCCACCTGTGCACACGTGCCATAGCTTTGCCATCACGGTGTTAGGCTGTCTATTATGAGCTATGGTTGGTACAGTGGTTAGAATGCAGTCAGTGGTAAGTTTCACATTTTGTTACCACGGGTTTGCCCTGTGCTTGCCCACTTACTTCGCGCAAGTGCACCTTCTGCGCATGTACCTTGCCTTCCACGCATGTGCTTTGCTCGCATGCACGTCTTCTGCGCATGCGCCCAGCCTCAAAAATGTGCCTGTGGGATGGCATAGAGCTGGGGCGGGTGGGCAACTCACCCACGATTTCCGCTACCAGTTTGGGTGAATCGATCGATTCATGCAGACCAGCTGAATACCACCTGAGTTTTCAGCAAAACTGTTGCAAAACACAGTCATGTAACCACGGGATTGAGCAAGGGGTTGGACTAGAGGATCTCGAAGGTCCCTTCCAGCTCTATTCTGATTGATTGATTGGGATGCTGCAGGTATCTGTAAATGCCGCCTGGCTGCTGAGCCCTGATGTAATCATGTGTATTTGTGTGTGTGGGGTGGGGGGGCAAGTGGCTGTCAGAACTTTGAATCTACATAGTAACTACCCCGAGGGAGGTCCACTGTAACTTTGAGCAGTTGCTAAGAGACCCATCGTAAGTTGAGGACTACTGTTTTTCACCACTAAAGAGGTGCTTTTCACTTTACTTGTATGGGGGAAACTCTCCTTTTCGAGTGTCTTCTTGATCATGGAGCCCCTGAAAAACATTGGGTCCTCATCTTCTCTGCCCACCCTATCTTGCAGAGTTGTCGCTGCTGGGATACTACGAAAGAAGACAGAGAAATCATGGCAGTTAAATGCCAGAAATAAATAAAATAATATTTTGCTTCTGTCCATTAACGGCTTGACAGGAAGAGCAAAACCTGGTATTTGATTCAATCTTTCCAGCTGGGGTGTATGTGTGGTGAAGCTCACATTTGACTTCCTTCCATCCCAGCTTTTTATGTATTTATTAAATTTCATCCTGAGATATTTTTTTAAAGTCAGCCACTTTTTTGGGGGAATATATTTTTATTATTTTTACATTTAAAACAGTACAGTACCACGCAGTCGAAGTGACCATACATTCACATTATATACAGCTAGTCTCAACCATTAACTATTAGCCTACTTAATACATTGTCTATCCTTCTGTCCAATCACAATATATACAGTTTGTTCCAGTCTTGTCATCTTGTCTTATACCAATCATAAAATCTGTTCCAGACTTCAAAATATTCTGATTCCCCTTTATTTTTAAGTTCAAGAGTGAGCTTATCTGCTTCTGCACAAGCCAACACTTTTCTGATTGTATCAAGCTCTGATGGTGTATTTTCTTTTTTCCAATACTGTGCATAGGTTATGCACGCTGCAGTTAGTACATGTATAATTAGATAAAGTGTATCTTTCTTAAATCCCTCTGGTATTATACCTAGGAGAAAAATTTCTGGTTTAAACAAGATTTGGTCTCCCACCATTTTGTTCTAACCATGATTGAATCATTTTCCAATATTTTTTGCCTCATTGCACGTCCATCACATATGATGAAAAGTGCCTGGTGTTTTTTTACACTTCCAACAATTTGGGGCCAGATTTTTAAACATTTTGGAGAGCCGTGCTGGGGGGAGATGCCATCTGTAGAACATCTTATAAAGATTTTCTTTATATGGCGTAGCCATTGCTAGTTTCTGATTAAGTATCCAAAGTTTTTCCCACTTAGCCAATTCCACATTATACCCGAAATTTTTCGCCCAGGCGACCATAGTTTCTTTGACATGTTCCTCCTCTAACTTATACTCCAACAAAAATCTATACAACACTTTGATCAGCCTGTTTTCTGTCTGTATCAAAAGTTTATCTAATATTATGTAATCTTTGGCAATACCTTCCTTCTTCCTATCCTGTGCAAACCTTGATTGTATCTGTAAGTAGGACCACCATTCTACTTGTACCCCCTGTGATGCCAATTCTAATCTAGTTTTGATCTCACCCTGTTCAATAACTCTTTATATGTAACTATATTTTCCATATTAATTAAATTTGGGTGTCTCTATGCTTCCATCGTAGATAGCCAAATGGGTGTTTTGGTATAGTGGTTGTGTTTAATTTTGTTCCATATTAATAACAGGGACTGTCTGATGTAGTGTCTATTGAAATATTTGTGTGCAGATCCTTTTTCATACCAAAGGAAAGCATGCCATCATACTTGGAGGTCATGACCTTCCAATTTGAGTAATCTTTTATTTCTCAACATTATCCATTCTTTTAATCATGTTAGAGTGGCCGCAGTATAATAAAGTTCCCAGTCAGCCACTTTTGATCTCAACTGCTGGCTGGGGGAAAAATTTCAACTAAACTTGGTACACGACTTACTCTCTGGAAACAAATAACAAATACTGTGGGAGTAAGACATCCCTAAAACCCCCTCGGTGTATGTCTCCGTGTTTGTGTGTTCCAGCATAACTCCGGAACACCTGGGCCGCTGAAATGAAAAGGAATGAATTATATCTATAGTGTCAAGTCACAATTCTTTTGACAGTGATAGTGTGCATTTTGAATTCAAGTTCTGTTAAGATATAGCCTGTTGTGCCTTGAAATGGCCTCTACTGTACAGCACAGTAGAGTTGCCATGGTAACGTCTTCACAGTACTCCACAAGGGGGCTCCCTCGAAAATAAGTCCAGTTGCCACAACTCAACTTTCATCTGGATCTTTATCGACACGTTCATATTGCATACTTCAACTGAAAAGGCTCCCAGGGTGACTTAAATGGGGGCCTTGCCTGCAGGTTTACAATCTGAAAGGCAGGATGCAGGAAAACAACTCCTGAGTCGTCATAATGGCTGGACTACCGTTAATGTGTTGTACGTGGGGCTGTCCTTGGAGACCAAAGGAAGTTGCAATGAATCCGGACTGTATCAGCCCAATTCTTGACAGGTTGTTGCCAACTCAACTCAGCCCCGCATTGGGGTTCCTATTCAGGGGTGGGCTGCTATGGGTTTGCCCACATTCGGGCGAACCCGTAGCTAATGTTACAGCCGGTTCAGAGAACCTCCAAATCACACCTCCAACATTAATTAAAGGACCACTCTTTATAATAAAGAACACAAGAGCTACAGTTTAATTATGTTCTTTATTATAAAGAGTGGTCCTTTAATTATTATTATTATTATTATTATTTTGTTGCTCTTGAATTGTCCTTTGTAAAGCAACTACAAGCGGATTTTTAAAAAATCCGCGTGGACTTCTTTCACACTTGCCCTTCTTCTGACTTATACTTGTTTTTTTCCAAGAAAACGTGGTCACTGCAAATAGATCTAACCACAAAACGATTAAAAAAAACAACTGCACACTATTTTAAACTGACCTCCCTTTTTAAAAGCTACAGTGAAGAAGGGAACCTAGACCTCTGGCAGCCAGCAGAGGGCACTGCAGCATTGCAGTTTGTGAGAGGACTGTTAAATCTTGTCTCCCGACTTCAATCCATCTTGCCCAGAAGGAATCCCCAATCCCTAGTTTGGAAGATTTTGTATAAGATTTGAGAGATTGCAGACCCATTGCTGGTCACAACGGCTCCAGCCAGCAACATGCTAGGCTTTCAGAAAGCTGACTCTAACCCGGGGGTCAGCAACGAGCAGCTCTGGAGCCGCATGTGGCTCTTTCATCCCTCTGCTGTGGTTCCCTGTGCCAGTCAGCTCCACAATCGATAGGGCTTTCGGTTAGGACAAGTAAAGGAAAAAGGATGCCACGCTAGGAGGAGACTAGTGAGGGAACCAGACTTCTGATTGGCTCCAGAATTGAATTGAGGGCTTCTGGTTAGGACCTTTGTGGCCCTTTGAGTGTTTAAGGTTGCCAACCCCTGCCAAGGTCTGCCTTTAAGCGTGCTATGTAGAACATCTCTGGCAGAAGCTGTAACTGGAGGCCACCGAGATATGCGTAGGAAGCCTGTTTCTTCAAAGGATGCCCAGTTGAAGCGTTTCAAAGGAAAACGGGCCTGAACTTCAGATATCAACACGGAGGCTTTTGGCCTGCAATTAGCACTACAACTTCCCCTGCTGTTTTATGATGCTATTTATTTTTTAAAGGGAGTTGAATGTTCATTCTGTTCTTTTGTTACAAAGGCTTCCAGGGTAACTTACCTGCAGGATTAGCAAACGCACCAGCTGTGGGAGAAATTGTAGAATGCTCTCCATATGGAAAGGATAGGTAGTATTCACCTCTCCCAGCTGCCTGGCTAATAGCGCAGCTGCACAAGACGGTGGGTAGAGCAGTGGCCTTGGCCACTTTCAGGTGTGTGGACTTGAACTCCCAGAATTTAAGGCTGCCTGGGGAATTCGGGGAGTCAAAGTCCACACATCTGAAAGTGGTCAAGGTTGAGAAACACTGGTTTACCCACCATCTTGGGCAGCTGCTAGATAAATAACGGGCAATCTTCAAGTAAGGTACCATGCAGAGATAGTATTCAGCCGGTTCGGACTGGTTTGGGTGAACCGGTAGCAGAAATTTTAACTGGTTCACCGAATCGGCAAATACCACCTCTGGCTGGCCCCACCTCGTCTGCTTGCTGCATCCGCTTGCCCAATTTATGTTGGCTTTGCTACGAAGCTGAGTTAATTGCCTTGCCTCAACACCTCGCCCACTCTGCTCACCAAAGGTAAGCATGCTGCCTGCTCACCCTTTGCCTTGAGTCAGACTTGGGACTCAGGGACACACCATTCCCCGAAGCCCTGGAGTCTCCGCCCGCTCGCCTTAGCTGGGGAATGTGCTATTCCTTGGATCTGGCATTCCCCAGGGCCTCCACCCACATGCCTACTGCTTGCCCTCCACCTCGCTCACTTTTGTCTGTGCCTTGGTGGAGGTCCCCAGTGAGGCTCAGCTGCTAGTAGTTTTCAGCTGCCTTCCCAGCAGCTCCGCTGCAATGCTTCGCTCTGGCGCAGCAGGCCGTTCTCCTGACCAGGTCTGGCAATGGGGTGTGGCCGCATACGCACACCGGCAGGCAGTGGGGTGCCCGTGCGCGGCTATGACGAAGAACAGGGCGGCAGCGACAGGACTTCTTCAGACCTCGGCCTCTAGTTTTTGATAGTTTTCAGCACAAGAAGCCTGCTATTGTCACCGCTGGCTGGGTTCTGGCTGGCAAAGAGACGGCGGCTGAAGGCTTCTCGCGTCGAAAAAGAGGCGGCGGCTGCAGGCTCCTTGTGCCGAAAAATACAGGCCAAAAAAGGGGCATGAAGTCCCATTGCCGCCCTGCTCTTCGCAGCAGCCACACACTTGCACCCCATCGCCTGCTGGTGCACGTACGTGGCCGCACCCCATTGCCAGACCCAGCCAGGAGAACGGCCTGCTGCACTGGAGGGACAGCATCGCAGTGGAGTTGCTCGGAAGGCAGCTGGACTGCGGTGCCCCATTAAGGTACTTCGACACAGGGGGGAGGGGGGACGATAAAAGGGACAGGCCACAGGAGCTGCCTTTTCTGCCGGTTCTGTGGTCGGGGCTTGGTGGTGGTCATGTGACTGAGTGGGCATGGCCTACTCGATGTCACTCACAGCAAGGTGCTGCCCCACCTTGCCGTGAGTGGTCAAGTTCGCCACACCCACTCAGTCACATGACCCCCACCAAGCCACACCCACCAAACCACATCCACAGACTCAGTAGTAAATTAAAAAAAATTGAATCCCACCGCTAGTACCAGGAGATTGAAAGTTTTAGTTCTGCTTTAGGCACGTAAGTCAGCTCAGTGACTTTGGACCAATCACCAGGAGACTGTGAGTTCTAATCCTGCCTTAGGTATGAAACCCGGTTGGGTAACTTTCACCAATCACTAGAAAACTAGGGAGTCTAATCCCACTTTAGGCATGAAAGCCAATTTGGTGACTTGGGGCCATTTCTTCCCCCTGTCCAACCTCTCTCACAGGGGTGTTGTTGCATTAAAAAGAGGAGGGAAGGAATATTGTGTGTGCTCACCTCATTTATAAAAATAATAAAGGTGGGATGTAAATAAAATAAAAACTAAAAAAATGAAGCACGTGAACGAAGTGCGTGTAGATACTATGCATGTGATGGGAAGGACGCCGATTAGATAATACGATCTCTACGTCAGAGGTGGATTGCTCCCAGTTTGGCCCGGATCGGGCGAACTGGTAATAGCAACGGCGGGAGGCTCCACCCACCCACTCGGACGCTTCTGCACATGCGCAGAAGTGTCGCACGCATGCACGAGCGCACGCACAAGCAAACTGCTTGGGAAAAAAATGGAAACCCACCTCTGCTCTATGTGATCCATGTTTATCCAGATGTATGCACAGATAGTCCTCCATTCTTCCTGGCCACCCAATCATTAATCTTCCACTCTGCACAGCTGAGACATGCATTGCCTTGCAGGAGTCCAGGATTGTAGACACAGGGAGGGGGGAAATAATCCAGTTTTCAAAACAGAGTCTTGGAATGGGAAGTAGTAAGGTTTATAATACATGGTGTTATGTTTATAGTACACAGCATTGCTTCCTTTAAATGACAGAATGCAACAGTGGGAAAGAAGGAGGTCGTACATTAACCGTTACTAAACACTAAAGATCATCAAATCTTGTTATGTTATACATGTACAGCAACTAACTGCTTTACAAAAAGCAAAATAATACAATATATTGTCACATGTATTTACAGTATAGTAAATATACTTTTTTTTCCTGTCAAATTTTACACAAAAATATTTACAGGGTGAATATACGGCATTAAAAAAAGGATGTGGCAAATGCAAAAAAGGGAGTTCTGTCTGTTGCATAACATTAAGACGTGCTTCATGGGGGGGGAAGGCAAAATTAAAGCAGAAACGGTGTTGGGGTGTGGTAGGGAGAGAATGTCTCTAACCCCCCCACAAAGAAAGAGATCGAGAGAAGAGTACCAGCCGTATCCTCAAATATTCCCATCCTGCAGCACATGGGTTTTTCAAAGGTTCCCTGCTTATGGAAAATAAAAGGATGGACATCCAAGTGAAAAGCACAGGTGGTTTCAAAGGAATTTTTATGCACACAGGCACACTGTTCAAAGAAAAAAAAAAGCATCATCATGTTTGAAATTCAAAATCAAGGAAAGATGGCAGAAAAACGCACAACCCCTTCCCCCGGCAACCTGCTAAATATTTACAGTACTTCAACAGCACACTTGGAAACTCTGCTTTAACAAGGAGTGTCAAAATTTAATTCTCTCCACCCCCCTTTGAGATTCTGAGAGTTCTACAATGCAGGACAAGACTATGTTTTCATGAGACTCAAATCCCACTGGGATGGGTCAGTTGTTCATGCAAGTCAAGTTCCTAGCCCTCTGCACAACACCTGCTGATCACCAGAAGTTGAGACATGCTGGTTGAGAAGTGCAAATTCACACTAGGCTTTGCACAGACAGGAAATAACTCTACTCTCCACGCGCAAGTTACGCAGGAACAATTTTGTTTCATGGATCTTTTCCTTTAAAAAGTGAAGGCACACGGATACTCCCCAGGCGACCACCCGCTCGGCAAAAGACACACACTTTCCCCCTCTCCTATGCTTTGCGTCATATTTTGGGAGGCAATTTTGATTGGCTGAAGTATCTTGGCTCCCCCCAGTCCCCCCCCCACATGCCTCCTAAACTTTAAAAAAAAAAAGGAAGAGGAAACTTTTAACGCAGGGATGTCCAACTTTGGCAACTTTTAAGATCTGTGGACCTCAACTCCCAGAACTAATTCTAAAAAGGAATTTGAAATGCTCTTGCAACCAGTCGGAATCTATGCCTCTTAAAAGTTCCCTGGGCGAAGGAAACCAGTTTCAGCAGCTCAAAAAAGCTAACTTGGCTGGAGAGGCGGGTTGCTCCGAGTTTGGCCCGGATCGGGCGAACTGGTAGGGGCTCTGCCCACGCGCAAGCAAACCAGTAGTTAGGAACCCACCACTGCTGGAGATGCTTATTTTTGGATCAGCAGAGGAAGAGGAGGGCACAAAGCAGAGGGCTTCTTCTCAAATCCTTCTGGAGTAGGACATTTACTAATCCCAATGTCAACAAGTCACCTAGAAGCTGTTAACAGCTTTCGCCAGCTTTTAGAGCAGGGATCTCCAAAACCTGGCCATTTTTACACTTGTGGACTTCAACTCCCAGAATTCCCCAGGCACAATGGCTAGCTAAAGAATTCTGAGAGTTGAAGTCCACCAGCCTTAAAAGTTGCCAGGTCTGGAGAGCTCAGCTCTAAAGATAATGGACTACATCTCTAAAAATCCCTAACCAATACCGCCAGCATGTCTCATTCTACGGGTGGAACACTTTTGACCTCCTTTAATTGATTGATAGAAGTGCAATCTGGTTTCCTAGTTTCCAGGCAAGACCAAATATCCCACTGCCTGGAAATTTTAGGAGGAGCAGCCCTCCTACATCTACAAAAGGCCAGTCTAGAATAAAGAGGCTTGTTTGGAATAAAATGTTTGGCTCTTAGATGGGAGCCATCTTTCCAAGTTCAGGTTATGGAAAGGATGCAGGTAATCAGACTGAAGTCAAAAAAGATGTGGGGCCCTTTTGGAAGAGCCTTCCTTGACTGCCAGGGAAATTTCCCCAACTCACCGACGTTGGTTGGCACTCAAGTGATAATCCACTTGTATAATCCACCTTTCCACACCACTGATTTTGGCATGTGGGTGTGTAACGTCTCCAAAACATCGGATTTGGCACGACAACATACATCACAAAGAGACCAGGAAAGAACCTGAGTCTTGGGACAATGCTGGGCCTCCTTGGAGTACAGAAATCTTCACTTCAAGTCTGAACGAACTTCCTCTTCTTCCATCTTTTCCACTCGTGCTTCAATTAAATTCATTTCGGCTACAGATCCAGTGGATCGAGGGAATCCTCTCTTTTCCAATCGACTTTTGTGACTTTTCTCGGTTTGGCAGACAGTTGGCATCTGACACCGTATTCGCAGCCCACCTCCCCCATCGTAACAAGACTAAGCGGTTCTTCTCCGTACTGATCCAATAAAAGCAATTATTTTGATATATACAAAAACCCAACCACGCTTTGAATGAATTGCTAATATAACATGCTACCTGACAGTAATAAATCTGGACCTTCGTTGTAACACCTCTGAAAGATTTAGCTGTGGAATTTCACTTACTGAAAATCGCATTGAAAGTTTATCACAGGTTCTTAGGGATAATTTGGTTATTTGTGGAAGTGTGGGAGTATAACTTTCAACAGTTAATTCATTTCTGGGTCCCCGTCCCCCCCCCACGTTTAAAATCAAGAGGTGATGGCTTTCCAAATTCAGGCAGATGGAGCCTTTTTGGACAATGTTGCCATGATAAGGCTAGTTTGTTTTGTTGTTTTATTGGCTGGGGCTTCTCAAACCTTGGTGGGAAGCAAGTGTCAAAATGTCAGAGAAAACAGCAAATCCAGGATATTCCACCTCCTTTTGGCCAGAAAATTCAGGGAGTGGTCATAGGTCAGTGATTTTTCTCTGTTTATTACTTCTACTTTGCTGTAGAAGTGTATGCAGCATAGCAATCAAAAAAAAAAATTCTATAAAAGCACTTACCATCTTTTAGGTCAGCCAGAGGGATGTATGTGTGTGTAAGAGTGTGTGTGCATGTAGGTATCCATGCACAGTTTGTCTGGGGAATCTAAAAAACAAAGTGGTGGAAAGTTTAACAAAACTCAAAAGAGTTTGTTCAATCATGCACAAGGTGCTATTTTGGGAAGCATCAAGGGATACACCATCTCCTCAAATACCTAGACCAGTATTTCTCAACCATGGCGATTTCTGAGGGGGCGGACTTCAACTCCCAGAATTCCACAGCTAGCGTGGCCATTGAAAAGAATTCTGGGTGTTGAAGTCCACGCACTTGGATATTGCCGCGGTTAGGAAACACTGGACTAGATGATTAAATAAAGGAGTATCTTGACAATCTAAAACTGCGTTCCCCTTACAACTTACAACATTCAGAACTGGACTCAGAGGACCAGTAAAAGGAAGTCCACAGCTAAAGAGGACACTACGCTATGCAAGTTTATTGGCCCGAAAAATATCTCACTAGTGTGCAAACAAGATTGAATATTAACACTTAAAAAAAAAGGAGACACAAAATAAGCTGTAAAAAAGAAACAACCCCCCCCAATCAAAATAATCCCTCAATTTACAAAAAAAATATATATGAAGCTATCCGAAGTAAGAGGACCGTGATTTCTGTGTCTTCAGATACAATTATGATCACTTCTGCCCATGATTCTTTTTTTCCCCCCAGTTCCTCACGTAGTCCCACTCGTCAGCTTTGAAATCACTGGTTTGAAAATGATCAGAGGAGGAGCAAGTCTTTAAAAAAAAAAAAGGCAGCTGTATGAAATCGAAGTGAAAATCCAAAATAAATGTACAAGGACTGTTTCAAAAGTTAATTGCCTGGCACCATGTCGGACGGGGTGAGGAGATGAGAGGATCCAATTTAAGTGCGGCATGATCGTTTAGGGGGAAGTGGGGCTACAGGGAATAAGTCAGGTTTTTGTTTTTCTTTTTAAAAAAGAAGAAGCTTCACACCATCTTCTTAACATTGTGGCGCTTGAAACTGCCTGTGCTCCGTTGCTTCTGCACCTGGCTAGCTGAGCCATGGCGAATCCTTCCACTGTTGGAGTGTGCGGCCGTGGGAGAAAGTTCCACGTTCTCCTTGTCGATTCCTTGAAAAAAAAATATAAACGCATCAAGAAAGAAAAGAGGCACCGGTAGGCAAATTAGCGTCAAACCTTTGGCGGTTGATTATACAAATGGTAAAATAAAGTAACTGGCTATATCAAGGGCATTTCAAAAGAAGGAAGGAAGGAAGGAAGGAGGGAAGGAAGTGCATAGAAGTGCATATGGAGCTGAACTGAATTGGAAGGCAGCAGAAACCTACACTCCCCACATTCTTGGGGTCTAAACTCACCATCCTGCTGGCTATTCAGGCTACTGATACCACCCAGTTCCAGGGAAATGAAGTGCATAACTTTGAAATATATATGGACAATTAGTTTACTTAATTAGTTCGTGACTCTCTGAGACTCCTTGCTGAGTTTTGCAGGCATGTCAGCTCTCCAAGCCTGATAAGGTCTGTGACTGTAAATCCTCCCTTGAAAGACTTTGCTGGTTGTGAATGAGCAGAATTCACAATAAATTAATAAAAGGGTTTTTTTGTCGGGACAAGGAGTCTGCTTCGTGATGTGGGGAAGCCTGGGTCAGAACAGGTGTGAACTGAATCTTACCCAAAGGATATACAAAACGTGCATCTCTTTCTGAAGAGAAAGCACTTTTGAGATTTTAAACCAGGGACATCCCACCTTGGAACTTTTAAGATTTGTACTCCCAGAATTCCCCAGCCAGCCAAAGTTGCTGGTGGGACACTCCTGTTTTAAACCAAACGAATGTTTGATTAGAAACATAAGAAAAGGTTTGGAAGGAAAGAGAGAGAAATGGGTCAGAAAATGAGAATAAAGAAGGATGATGGAAAGAGAAGTACAAATTCTCCTACAAGAAGATGTAAGCTAACATTCATGGGGAGAAAATTATAGAAACGGTTCAAAGGACTTAAGTATTCTCTAAAGAAGGAAGAATAAAGTACTGACAGCTTTTGGGAGCAGATTTTTTTTTAAAGTCAGCTAAGGGATTAAGACAGAACATATATGCAGATATGGGGAGGCGGGGAGGAGGGGAGGGAGAGAACCAGAATTATTTCCTTCTTTCTTCTGTCATTTTAAAACTGGGGACCATCCAAATATAGTCTATTTAAAATGATTTAGAGCAGATAGGAGAATGTCCCTAATATAACTCAGAATCTCCTAGGGGTGGACCATTTTGGGTCTGTAACCCAAATATTACAGCCAGATGGAACTATCTTCAATCTCCAGGGCTAATATAGGTAGTCCTCGACTTAGAACCACGATTGAGTTCAACATTTCTGTTGCTATGCGAGACAGTTGTTTAAGCGAGTTTTGCTCCATTTTGCAACCTTTCTTGCCATAGTTGTTAAGTGAATCCTGCTTCCTCATTGACTCTGCTTATCAGAAGGTTGCAAAAGCTGATTGCATGACCCCACGACTCTGCAACCGTCATAAACATGAGGCAGTTGCCAAGGATCTGAATTTTGATCACATGACCCCGGGGATGCTGCTGTGCAAAAAATAGTCATAGTTCACCTTTTTTCAGTGCTGTTGTAACTGACTGGTTACTAAATGAACGGTTGTAAGTCAAGGACTACCTGTACATTGTCTTAAGAAAGATGGGTGGTTTATAGCAAGGAGGAAGAATGAGGTTTGCCGGTGATTAAGAAGAAACTTATCATTCAGTCCCATCCTAGAGTTGGAATTACCTGCTATAATCATTTTCAAAGTTGGAGATTTGAGTTATCCGTTTGGAGAGCTGGTTCTTGAAAGTGATTTGAGAAATGGAGGGTGGGGGGAGATATACATTGATTACAGGTGAGACTTATGTTTGGTCTTTTGGACTTATGGTTATGGATGTTTCACTCCCCAACAGTGCACTGAGGATGCTGCATGTAAATAAGTCTGCCCAGAGGCAAGGCTTTTACTGACGATAATCTGAAAATCTCAAAGAAACGGGGGGGACAAATATTGGGGTTAGGAAACAAAGCAATTCTTATTGAATCGAGGCTCTGTGAAAACCTGTCAGAACAGGCATGTCCCTGAGTGAACAGCTTCCTCTCCACTACTGTTCTCCTGAGAGATTGCAATGTTTGAGCAGTTACAAGTAGGCAAGACATATTTTGTGGCACATGGAGGTGATCTGGTAGCTAATTTATTTATTTATTTATTTATTTATTACTTGAACTTATTAGTCGCCCCCTCTCCCCACAGGGACTCGGGGCGACGTACAAAGGTATTATATAGCGTATAGAGGAGGTAAGAATAAATAAATAAGTTACAATACTTAAAAAGTTAAAACCCCAGTGAAATTAACCCTTAAAAACTAAAATTACAATTAAAAATGCCCTGGGCTGGGGAGGTTGTAGAGTTATGCCAGGTCAGCTAGTCGAAACAGGTAGGTTTTCAGCTTCATATGGAAGGAGCGAAGGTCGGTTGTAGTTCTGATGTCTGGGGGGAGGTCATTCCAAAGGGTGGGGCCCACTACAGAGAAGGCCCTACTTCTGGGCGCTGCCCTCTGGCACTCTCTGGAGGACGGCACCCGGAGGAGTCCCTCTCTGTGTGAGTGGACGGGTCGCAGGGATGTATGGGGCAATTGTGTGCTAAACCACATCTCTCATAATCCCCAGGGCCATGCTGCCTCAGAACTATGGTAGTTGCACTCCAACATCCCTGGGATGTCTTAGATCCAATAATGGTTTGGATCTGGGTCTGCGTTATGAGAGAGATCCAACCAACTTCACTCTCTTTAAACATCAAGATTCTGGCGAGGAAGACCACAGAATAAGGTGAGCAATGCTAGCAAAGAAAAACAGCGAAGAAATACATCTATTAAAATTGGTAACCCAAAGAGCCAAAGGGAACTTCTATTTAGGAGCTGGTGGTTAGAATGCGGTATTGCAGGCCGACTGCCCACAGCCTGGAGTTCGATCCTGACGGGGCTCAAGGTTGACCCAGCCCTCCAGCCGCCTGAGGTCGGTAACACCAGGACTAAGATGGTTGGGGGTAAGATGTTGACGCTATAAACCACTTAGAGCAGGGGTCCCCAAACTTGGCAACTTTAAGACTTGTGGACCAGAATCCTCCAGCCAGGGAGGGGCTGTCTCCACCCTCTTCCTCTCACACAACATGTCAGGACTGAGCTGCCTCTTATTCCTCTGGCATGCATGCCCCCTCACTCCTGGGAATCCAATCTACTATGTTCCATCATAAATGGCAATCTTTTGAAGAAATGATGGGAAATGCCCCGGAGGCTTTAAAAGGGAATAGAACTAGAGTTTAAGTGATCTCCATCGGAGACGGACCAGTACATCCACTCTAGGCCCATTTCATTCTGCTGCTCCTGAACATGTCCTGTCTCTCCCACAGGGGAGCAGAAGCATTGGGCTCAGGCATTGGAGTCCTGCATTTCCCTTTGTCAAAAGAATCATAGTGTCAGGCCTGGAAGCCATCTTTTGCATTGGGCCTTCAGGCCTGCCACATTTTCTACTGTGGGGAAATGGGAGAGGGGATTATATGCAGCATGGGAGATATATAGTCATAACAACATCCCTTTCTCAGAGAGTCAAGGACGTCTTGACCTGCAGCTACGATGAGGTGACAGGGAGGCACCTCCAGTTTTGGACAATGCTCGATTGGGCCATGTGATGGACGTGTGTGTGCTGGGCAAGGACTTGAAGTTTCTTTTGGGTGAGGAAAACCTGGAAACTTTCAGATTTGGGTTTCCCCAGATGTGCCAATATGACATCTCTAATAAAATGGAACTTTGAGGTAAAAACTCAAGCCTTGGAGTTTTCTTTCGTTGGGGGTGTTAGCTGGAACCTTGACACATCAAATCATAGGGCCAGAAGGCACCTTGGGAGGTCTTCTAGTCCAATCCTTTGCCCAAGGCAGGAGTCCTTATATCATCCCACACAAAATGCTTGTCCATTCTTTTCTTGAATGCAATGGAGCGCCCCTAACTCCGAGAGACAAGCCATTCTTCTCATTGACAGGACATTCCTCCAGGTTGAATCTCCCTCTGAGGAGCTCCCATCTATCCCTTCGCGTCCCGCCTTTGGGTGCAATGGAGAATGAATGGACTCCCTCTTCCCTGAGACAAGCCCTTCAAAAGTGGGTAGACATCTTTTGACTAGCCATGTTACCCACCAAAAAAGAAAAAAAATCCCTTTCGTTTTCCAAAAGCAATTATAGCTCATGCAAGCAAAATGGAAGAGATGGAGGGGGAGGGGGAGGAGAAAGAGAGAGAATGTGTACCTGGGCGAGGAAAGTTGGATGAAAACGGCTGATTTAGAGCAAGGCAGAGATGCTTCACAGACACAAGAGGAGAGAGGTAAGATGAGTGCTCAACCATCAGGATTGGGGGAAAGATACAAAACATTTACTGGACAGGGATAATGTGTGCATCTCTCTATCCCTCCCAGTGTCCTTCCCCTGCCCAGCTCACCCCATCGTCCTCACTTCTACACAAATCAAATGCACGGAAAAAACCCCAACATATTTTTGTTTCAACGGGGAACTTTTTAAGAGGAGAACATTGGAGAAGGCCTGACTCTCGTCCCAGGACCTGTTTCAATGCAGAAGGAAGAAGCAAGCAAAACCACTTACTTGGTGCAGCTATCATACCGGATGTCAAAAGGAGAGAGTTAAAAAAAAGTTCCTTTTTGATGTCTCTAGCCCTGTGATGGACACGGGCCCAAAGTGGTATGCAGAGCCATGTTGCCTGGCACATGAGCCGTCGCCCCAGCTCAGCTCCACTGACAGTGGAGGTGCGCACGCCTCCCGCCAGCTAATTTTCGGGTCTCTGCCATACATGTGGGGGGGTGGGACATATGCGGGAGACGCGTGCACATGTGGGGGGGGGTGCATGCATGCGCAGGGAGCAGGGGGAGTGCAGTGCCCCTCACGGTCCATTTTTACTCCCAGGAGGCTTCAGGGAGGCCTACCAAAATGGGTTGTGCGGGGAGGGGGGGGGAGTTGCGCAAGTAAGTGCAGGGGAACGCAGGAGAGTCATGTATGCATGCGCAGGGAGGCGGGGGAGTCGCGTGTACATGCGCAGGGATTGGGTTGTGGTGGTCGCGCGCACATTGCATGGAGGGGCGTGCACGCTTTCGGCACATGACAACAAAAAGGTTAGCGATCACTGCTCTAGCCCATAGTTTCTCAATCTTGACAACTTTTAAGATGGGTGGACTTCAACTCCTAGACTTCCCCAGCTAGCATGGTGGTTGAGGAATTCTGAGAGTTGAAGTCCACGCATTTATACAATACAATACAATACAATAGTAGAGTTGGAAGGAACCTTGGAGGTCTTCTAGTCCAACCCCCTGCCTAGGCAGGAAACCCTATACTGTTTTAAAGTTGCCAATGTTAAGAAACCTTGTTCTTAGCCTAAAGCAGAGTATCATATTGAAACTCCCAAAGAAATCTCACACTAGACAAAGTGGACACTGTTATACACTATTGAAATAATAGAAAATACTTGTAGCTCGGGTTTTAGATTTCTGACAATGGTTTGCTATCCAAGCCTGTCTCAATTTAGTTTCTGAAACATTTCATTACCAGACCAGGTTACACCATCAGCAGAATTTTCTTTCCTATTCTCCTTTGCTAATAAAATGTCTTGTGTGCCAGTTTGGTCAGTTGATCGTGCGACCGGTTGTTCATTTGGAATTATATTTAAATTCTGAGCAGCAACAGGGGAACCAATCAGCTGCTCACAATTTAAATATAGCTCCAAACGGACAACCAATCATATGACCAACTGACCAAACTGGCACACAAGACATTTTATAAGCTAAGACGAATAGGACAAGAAAATACTACTGATGGTGTTACCTAGCCTGGTAACGAAACGTTCAGAAACTAAATTGAAACAAGCTTGGAGAGCAATCTCCAAAAACTTCCAGAACTCCCCAAACTATTAATAATTCCTTCTAGGATTGAAGCAACCCTGTTTGGGCAAATCAAGAGATTTGCTCAGTGTCTTTGACTAAAAGTTCTCCCTCTGCTTCTGATGTAACTTTAGGAAGTGTAGAGCAGATACTTCCAGCTGCAGCCCCGAACCTGCCTTCTGATTGGCCATTATTGCTTCAGACATTCACTTTGGGGGTCAAACATCTGGGGAATTCCTGCTTTCTCAATTTTTGTTTTTCATGGAAAACCCACAACCCCCGTCCATTTAGAGGAACGACATAGGAATTAACACAGAGAAACAATAGGTAAGTCAGGGAAGGTTGAAAACCAATTTCTATATTTTTCTTTACAGTAATTTCATGAACGCTTTCAATTAATGGACAACTGTGTTTTACGTGGAACAGGAGAGAAATCTTGCAGTTGCTTCTCACATTACAGCCTAAAGTACAAATAAGGTAAAGTTAAAGGTTCCCCTTGCACATATGTGCTAGTTGTTCCTGACTCTAGGGGGCAGTGCTCATCTCTGTTTCAAAGCCAAAAAGCCAGCGCTGCCCAAAGACGTCTCCGTGGTCATGTGGCCGGCATGACTAAATGCCGAAGGTGCACGGAATGCTGTTACCTTCCCACCAAAAGTGGTTCCTATTTTTCTACTTGCATTTTTACATGCTTTCGAACTGTTAGGTTGGCAGAAGCTGGGACAAGTAATGGGAGCTCCTTCCGTTATGTGGCGCTAGGGATTTGAACCACTGAACTGCCAACCTTTCTGATCGACAAGCTCATCGTCTTAGCCCCTGAGCCACCATATCCTAAAGTACAAATAGGAAGGGGCTTAAACTCTTTCGGTAGAGGCTGTGTTCTTATCACATAACTAACAAGTCAGCTGGATGGGGAACAGCAATAATAAAAATGCAACAATAAAACAACATATCAAACAAACAAACAAACAAACAAGAAAAGCCTAGTGCCAAATCAACATCATTTCACATATCGAACTATGCAATCTCTTGCTATCCCCCCATTTGGGAGAAAAGCCAACACTTACTGGCTTTCTAGAAAGCGAAGTGATTGCAAGCTTGTTGGATGCCAGGGGAAGGATGTTTCACGGCACAGGAGGAGCTACAGAAAAGATATGCTTCCTAGCTACCACTAGATGGCGATATTTGCGAGAGCAAAAATACCTGGAAGGTGACCGTCACTCTATCTTAACTTGGCTGCTACAGAGCCTATCCAAAGATTTTTTCCTTTGAAGATATTTTGCTTCTCATCCAAGAAGCTTCTTCAGCTCTGACAGGATAGTAGGGAGGCGAAGAAGCTTCTTGGATGAGAAGCGAAATGTCTTCGAAAGAAAAGAAAAAAAAGAAACCCCAGTTGCTGCCTGAAAAAGCACCTTTGGGGCAACTGTGACCTGCATGACTGAGAATCTCTACAGACTGCTAGGGCCTAATTAAGGAACTTCCAAGAAAAACAACAACGCCCCTACCAACACTGACAGGACAAGCCACTAAGTACACTGTATAAATAGAGAGCAAACCCTACTCCCTTCTAGCATTGAAGTTATTACCTGGTTGGTTAATGAAACGTCTGTAAGAAAACTACCAAGCTCAGGGTGCATCAAGGACTCCCACAGCTGCTTCACTGAACTGGATAATTGTACTGCAAAGGCTTATTTTGTATGGTTATGGGCATGACTTAGGAACAAGCCCCAATTGATTTTAAAGGTAAAGGTTCCCCTCGTACATATGTGCTAGTCATTCCCAACTCTAGGGGGCGGTGCTCATCTCAGTTTCAAAGCCAAAGAGTCAGCGCTGCCCGAAGACGTCTCCGTGGTCATGTGGCCGGCCATGACTAAATGCCGAAGGCGCACGGAATGCTGTTCCCTTCCCACCAAAAGTGTTTCCTATTTTTCTACTTGCATTTTTACGTGCTTTCGAGCTGCTAGGTTGGCAGAAGCTGGGACAAGGAACGGGAGCTCACTCCGTTACGTGGCGTTAGGGATCCGAACCACCCAACTGCTGACCTTTCTGATCGACAAGCTCAGTGTCTTAGCCACTGAGCCACCGCGTCCCTGTTTCAATTTGGTTTTAGGCAAGATTATTATATTTTTGAAGGTAAAAATAATCTGTGACTCTGTTAGCTGTGCAACCAGCTGATCGTTCCTCCAATTATCACACAACCTTTAAAAATACTAGTAAGGGAAAGATGAAGAATAGTGTGGGGACACCATCAATTCTGATGTACTGGCTATGTATTCACTGGAAACTAAACATATTAGTTGATTCTTCAATCCACCCTCATGGATCTCCTTAAATAAGTAGGAGTGCCAAAATACTGAAGATGGGGGACTTCTGGTGCAATGAGTGAGGGAAAGGGTCCACCACCCGCCACCCAAGGAAGATGGGCCCAAACCAGAATAGGAATGGGATGACCCCAGATTGAGAAATGAATGGCAAACTGACCTGGGGAATGCTGGGAAGTTGCAAGGGAGGTCATGGAATTCGAAAGGTTCAGGTTTGCGGTAATGCTGAGCTGGCTCTGCACTGCAGGAGGGTAAGGAGATGTTGGGGTCAGGAGGGACTCTTCACTGATCTCCTCATCCATTCCAGGCAAGTAGGTATCGATCAAGGCGTCAAGGAACTTCACAATCAGCTCAGCGTAGTCGGGTATTTGACTTTGCTGGAAGAAAATGAAAAAAAGAATGAACTTCCTATTTCTTTTTGTTTGTTTGTTTGTTTTTGGTGGTGTCCTTGTTGGTCTCTGAGCTTTTTTTCCCCTTGCAGACATTTTGTTACCCAACTAGGTAACATAATCAGGGCTTTTGTTCTCTATTTGTGCATAACAGAGAATAAAATACTATATTTGTGTATATGCCCTGTTGATATGGGTGGGAATTGTCTGGTGGCTCCTTGGTTAGGCTGTTGGCTCAAGGAACCACCAAGAAAACTTCCACCAATTAACAGGATAAGCCACTAGAACACTGTTTCTCAAACTTGGCGACTTTAAGTCCTGTGGACTTCAACTCCCAGAATCCCCCAGCCAGCATAGCTGGCTGGGGAATTCTGGGAGTTGAAGTCCACAGGACTTAAAGTCGCCAAGTTTGAGAAACACTGCACTAGAATATAAACCCTCCTCCCTTCTAGAACTGATTATGTTACCTGGTTCAGGAGTCTCCAACCTTGACAACTTTAAGACTTGTGGACTTCAACTCCCAGAATTCCTCAGCCAGCTTTGCTTGTGGATTTCAACTCCCTTTAACACTTGTGGACTGGGAGTTGAAGTCCACAAGTCTTAAAATGGCCAAGGTTGGAGATCCCTGATCTATCTGGATAATGAAACCTGTATAAGAAAACAACCAAGTTCAGAGACCACCAAGTACCCCATAGGTTCAATGCTGAGCTACAAATATTTTCTTTTATCAGAATCATTCCCCCTCCTCTTTATCTTAATCAACGGATCCCACACTTCCCAAGAGGTCTTCTCCAACTGGGACTACTCCTTTTACCTCTTGCCAACGTCAAAGGATTCCAGATCTAAGGCCAAATCTCTTCCAGCTAAAAGAGCAAACGGTCAGCCAGAAACCACATGCTCTGAATCAAGCTCTCTGAAAAAAAGTCAACTGGACTGCACGGGGTTAAGTTCTTCATTATTTGACTTTTCCACAAAATAGGGGGGAAAAACCCCAACATTCAACTACTTTTTATAGATTTCTGATAGTGCTTTGGCTACCTGTGTCAGTTTTTTAAGGCTACCAAAGCTTCATGTGTTATGAAATACCGTATTTATCGGCGTATAACACGCACTTTCCCCCCCGAAAAATAGGGGGCAAATGATGTAATACGCTGATATAATGTTAAGAAGCCATGTTTTTACAGTTTAATACGGCCCTTTAACAGCCCTCCCTGCTCTATGTAAATGCGTCCCGCCCACAGCAAGCAGAAGACCTTTCAAATTTCTCTCCCACCACCTCCTTTTCGCGCTTTTCCTTTCCCTTTTCCTCCTTCAAGCTCCGTGCTCGCTGGAGGAAAAGGGGAGTGGGGGGGGGGGTATTTCCGAGTTCCAAAAGCAGAAGACCTTTCAAATTTCTCTCCCACCACCTCCTTTTCGCGCTTTTCCTTTCCCTTTTCCTCCTTCAAGCTCCGTGCTCGCTGGAGGAAAAGGGGAGGGGGGGGTATTTCCGAGTTCCAAAAGCAGAAGACCTTTCAAATTTCTCTCCCACCACCTCCTTTTCGCGCTTTTCCTTTCCATTTTCCTCCTTCAAGCTCCGTGCTCGCTGGAGGAAAAAGGGAGTGGGGGGGGGGTATTTCCGAGTTCCGAAAGCAGAAGACCTTTCAAATTTCTCTCCCACCACCTCCTTTTCGCGCGCGCACACACACTTCGCCTCCTTCAAGCTCCGTGCTCGCTGGAGGAAAAGGGGAGTGGGGGGGTATTTCCGAGTTCCGAAAGCAGAAGACCTTTCAAATTTCTCTCCCACCACCTCTTTTTCGCGCACGCGCACACACAGGAAAAGCAGACAAGCAGGAGAGAGAAGAAAGAAGGCAGGAAGGCAGAAGGAAGGGAAGGATGGAACTGGAAGGGAGGCAGGAAGGAAGGGAAGGAGGGGAGGAGGGAGTAAGGATAGACAAGCAAGAGGGAAAGAGGAAAGAAAGCAGGAGGGCAGAAGGGAGGTGGAAGGAAGGAAAGAAAAGCAGACACGCTGGAGGGAAAGAGGAAAGAAGGCAAGCAGGCAGGAAGGAGGCAGAAGGAAGGAGGGAAGGATGGAATTGGAAGGGAGGCAGGGAAGGAGGGAGGGAGAAAGGAAGGATAGGAGGATAGGGAAAGAGGAAAGAAGGCAGGCAGGCAGAAGGGAGGGAGGTGCAAGGAAGGAAGGAAGCATAGATAAGCAGGAGGGAAAGAAGGCAGGCAGGAGGAAAGAGGAAGGAGGGAACTGGAAGGGAGGCAGGAAGGAAGGGAAGGAGGAAGGGAGGGTGGAAGGAAGGATAGACAAGAGGGAAAGAGGAAAGAAAGCATCTGAATGTACTAAACACGAGTCTTCAGGGAAAAGATGCTTCAAAGTTCTTTATTTGAAATTTAAATTTTTTTCCTGAAATTTCCCTCTTAAAATGAAGGTGCGTGTTATACGCCTGTGCGTGTTATATGCCGATAAATACGGTATACAATTGGACTTCGAGTCCATAGGTCGTAATGGATATGGTCCCTCAGTTAAAATAAGATTTTTTTAAAAAAAATAGGAAAATGATTACCTAACACCACCCACTTCTGAAATCAGGTTTCTCTGTTTCTACCAATTCAAAGTCAATTTGAGGTTGTGTCCATCCAATGTCACTTTGGTAGCAAAACCATTTCTAATATAACATGTTAAGCTAATGGTTCATGGCTCAGTAATTCTAGATGGCTGTTAAGAAGAGTCCTCTGGAGAAAGGGGTGCTTGGGTTTCAGATATTTGTCCTCTGGCATAAAAAGAGGCCAAGAAAAGGAAAGGGAGCCCTGCCATTATGGTGGGTGAACGAGAACTAGCAACTGATAAGGCAAAGTATGACACAATGGACTGGGCCTAGATGAAGAATAGACTGGCTAACAAGGCTTGAGGCATCCAGCTTGACTTAGTTTCTTGACCTATGGTATTTGGAGGTTCTTGGTCTACAAGCGTTTATTACACTGGAACTACCAGTATTGGGGGAGAAAGGGCACAGCTATTCTTAGCAGTAAAGTTCTGGGACTGACTTTAGAGAGTTGGAAGTACAGAGGCTTCCAAATATATGTAAATTCAACAGAACGCTAGGAGAATTGTTTGACACTTAACTACACAGACTCCTAGAATTGTCAAGTTGGAAGGGAGCACAAGGACCATCTAAGTCCAACCCTCTGGCCTAAAGGGACTGTATTTTTCAGAGTTTAAGACGCACCTTTTTCCCTCAAAAAAGAGGGTGAAAATCTGGGTGTCTTATACACTGAATACAGCATTTCTGGCCTCCTGAAACCCCTCCCCCTTAGCAAAAATGGCCGTGCATAGCCTTTAGAAGGCTTCCAGAGTGCTCTTGGGGGCTGGGGAGGGCAAAAATGAACGAAAAAAGGGCCATTTCTTGTTCATTTTTGCCTTCCCCCCAGCTTCCAGGAGCACTCTACAAGCCTCCTAAAGGCTATGCATGCCCCCCCTTTTTTTTTTTTTTGACAAAAGCGGGCCCATTTTCATGAAAAAAAAGTAGTTTTTCAGGAGGTCTGCAGAGTGCAAAAACTTTTTTTTATTTGCCTCTTCAAAATCTTCATGCGTCTTATACTCTGAAAAATACGATAATCTTCGATTTACAAACATTCATTTAGTGACTGTTTGAAGTTACAACAGCACTGATAAAAGTGGCTTATGACCAGTCCTTGCACTTACAACCACTGCAGCATTGCCCATGGTCAAAATTCACAATATATGAATAAGACATATGATATATATGACTGTAAAATATTTCAAGGCTGAAAACATCCAAATCAGAAACATCCGTTCCAAGATCAAACTACCCTCCAGTCCCCAGTCCCCAGAACCGCTCTGACATTAGGCTGTTTCTAGTGACTACTGATACATTTTCTTATTAATCCTCCAGTGGAACTCAAACTCTCACATCCACCCTGATTTTACCAAGACTACCATGTGGCATTCAGTCTGAAAGAAGCCCAAAATCACTCACCTTAGAAAATGGTCCTGCAAACCTCCACAAACCGTTAAATCCGAAACCTGCAAATGAACAGCAGCAGCGACAACAAAGAGAGAGTCGTTTTATTAGGAAAATGATGAGACAATGCTAACTGCTACATAATCCACAAGCATTCCTTCTTATTCTTTGGTTGAAGTCTGGTCTACAAATCCTGATTAATCACTTTGATGGCTGCACCACCCCAGGAACCCATCAAGGAACTCACCAGTGGTGGGTTCCGGATCCCGTTGCAACCGGTACGGTGGAACGGGACCCGGCGTCCACCATTCACCTCTTGCGACACCTCTGCGACGCTCCAGCTGCTAGGCGGAGCATCACGCAAGCGCTGTGCGCTTCATGCGCGGAAGAGCTGAAGAGCTCAAATACAGGTAAGGAGCTCAGGCGGGCAGGTGGGCCCTCCGGAGCACAGTATCGTAACGGTACCCAGTGCTCCCGGCAGGCACCGGTACACTTGTACTGGGGCGTACCGCCTGCAACCTACCACTGGAACTACCCTTAAGGCCATAAGCACAATTGGCCTATCACCTCAGATCCCAGAACTCCATTCTATACCTGGAGGCTAGTCAACAGGTACAGATAATTCAGTGTATAGCGGACAAGGGAGACTCAATTCACACTTCTAAACCAGGTTGAGCGTGCAAAATGTAACATGCTTTTCAGCCACTGAAATAATGTAGTTTAACATTTTTAACGGTTCAGCTCTCTTGTCCATTTATCATCAAAATCATAACTATTACTCCAACAATGTCTCAACCCCAGACATTTCCGATATGTATGCAATAAAATACAACACAGTAGTATGATGCCTACAGCAGGAGCCGTAAAACTAGTAAAATGCAATCGTTAAGGCATAAAGCCTATTTTTAATTAGCCCTGTATTTGCTTTCTTGCAACCATTAAAATGGGAGGGAAGGAACAACTTAAAAGAAAGTGAAGGGAATTGAGACGGTGTGTGTGGGTGAGAGAGAGAGAAATTCTTCTGGAATTCTCACTGAAGGGAAATCATTTACTTTGTAGGTTAGTGGCATTTGTGTTGTTTTAAAACTCTCTGCTGCTTTTCTGTATTGTTTACCAACCTTTCTCAAAAAAAAAATCTGCATGAAGGACAGTCACCATGAGGGAGTAAGTACCCAAAGGACATTATTTTTAAATGTAAAAAAATAGAATTAGTACTCCTTGCCCATTAGTTTTAAGATCAGGCAATCCCTTTACATCCCTTTCAAATGAAATTATGGGTCTTTCTGCAAAAGAAGTAAGGAAATATTTGGTGCAGCATTCATTTTAAGCCAAGGCACACAGAACTGGAATAGACCATACAGGCCATGGATTCCAATTCTCCATGGAGGAATATAAAGCCTTTTCAAGAGGTGACTCTCTGGCCTTCAGTGAAAGGGTGCCCACAAGCTCCCAGGATCAGGTGTTTCACTACTGTATCAAACTTCCTTCCCCCCCTCAGAGATCACTTCCGGTCACTGAAGGTGACAGACGTTGTTGTCCGCTGTTCGTCTCTCTGGTGGGCTCCTTTTAGGAGCACAGGCGGTCTCGGAGGGACCACCTGCTGCAGGGCGGCTTGCTGGAACCCCCCGGATTCGGCGGCAGCCGGCGGGGGTGTTTCCAGCCTCGCCCCAGGAGCCGGGGAGCGGAGGGGGGCCATGGAACAGCATTTGGCTGTCTTCCTTTCGCTGAATGGGCTCCGAGAGGAAGGAGTTAATTAAGGAGGAGCGGCTGGAATGCGGGTGGCGAGAGATCCATCTTAATCTCCTTAATCATTGTTAATGGATAAGCAGCAGACTATTGTAAATTCGTGTTCAATCTATTTGAAGCTGGAAGATTAGAGGGAGGATTTTCTTTCTCTTTACCTCCCTCGGATAAAGTGGCATTTGAATTCTCTCTCTCTATACCGGAATGGAGAGAGAATAAAGGCTGACTTATCACCTGTATTAACTATGTGAGAAAGATTTATATCACAACTGCAAGAGGTGATTGCTGAGCTGTTTTCTTAAAAAAAAAACTTTATGGAAATTTTTATTCTTCTCCCTGTGAAAGGAGGAGCCAAGATGGCTCCCTTCCGTCTTCGTCTTTGTACTTACAGATGAAGTCTGCCTTTTGAAACTACTTTGAAAAAATCTCTGGCATTGTATTATTACCACCTCTGAAGGACCCCTGGACCTCTCCTGTTATGTGGTCTTCCTGGATTTTGATTATTTGCTTTTCCCCTTTCTGGTGTGCCTTCGTGCCTTGGAACTATGATGGAGAACTTTCCACTTTTGGATTTGCCTGCCTCCTTGGAACGGCACAGCTGCGCACTCCACTGACGCCATTTCTTTTGTAAAAGATTTATACCATCTCTGAACTTAGATAAATGGGGCCCAAAAAACCACCAACGGGCAAGTCATTCTTGGCTCCTACTTCTGCCACCTCCAGCCCAATTATGCATCAGACAAAAATTACTTCATTGTTACAACAAGAAGGGACTGGAGAGAGCTCAAAAGACTTATCTGTTACCCAAATGTTTCAGGAAATTATGAGGGATCAAAATGAGTTGAAAAAAGAGGTGACAGACCTCAAAGAAGAACTCAGAGGTGTACAACACCATATAACAGAAAATAAACAAAGAATTAGTATGTTGGAGGAGGGGGCAGCTGGGTTGGGGGAGGAGGTTAAGGCAATCTGGAAGGGGAATTTAGAATTGGAAAATTTTATGGCAAAGATAGAACTTGAAAGAATGTCCTTTTTTCTCAGATTCCAGAACCTACCAGAGACAGAATATGAAGATCTTAAGGATATTATGAGTACAATTTTAGCAGAATATATTAAGAGAGACAAAGAACAGTTGTGGTGGGATATGGATCTGGTTTACAGGATTAATTCGGCATATGCTAGAACACATAATGTTCCAAGGGAGGTACATGTTAAATTTCTTAGGAGGACCACGAGGGATGAGGTGCTAGGGGCCCAAAGGGGGGGACCACTAAAATATAAAGACAAAGAAATTACCATTCTTAAGCAAATTCTGAAAAAAATAAGAGAAAAAAGGAGGAAGTACTCCTCCTTATCAAAGACATTATATAATAAAGGAGTTTGGTTTAGATGGTTATTGCCAGAGGGAATGTTGATTTTTTGGGAGGGAAACAGAATTAGAATTAATATAGTGGGGAAGGCAGAAGCCTTCATTAAAAAACACAGTTCTCTCCTAGAGGACGAAAATATGGGAGGTAGTGAAAAAGGTAGTAATGTACAAAATATGAAGGAGGGAGGGGCTGTGGCTCCATCTGGGGACAGGGGGGAGGGAGCAATAGCGAAAAGGCTCAGGTCACAAAAATAAATGTATTTGAAATATTATTGTAATTGTTGATATACTAGAAAGTGACAAAAAAGAGATGATTGAACACATGGTTGATATAATGTAGAACAAGATTCTGTTTTTGCTTATCCTTTATATGTTGTCTTTAACATTGTAAAAATTGTGAGATTTGGAGGGATTTCTACCACTAGCACGGGAGCTGCCAAAATTTTCTATGTACCTTTTTACCTTTCCCCATAAATGTTTAAAAACCAATAAAATTCTTTAAAAAAAAAACTTCCTTCCCCTTCTCAAAAAGCAGAAGGGAGGGGAAAAAATGTTAAAAAGCGCTGTTGGTCCAAATGGAGAATAAAAAAATACATCCCTCAAACAGCCTTTTGGTACAAATCACTTTACTATACAGTTTTCTTTTGAAAGGTAGCCTAAGGTACTGATGAAAGAGGGTTTTTTAAGATATATATATATATGTAGGTCTTTGGTTGTTCGGGTTTTCTCCCGCGTAGAATTGGAAGTATCTTCACGACGTTTCGATGGTGGCACGACCACAAACGCGAAGCCAAACAACAGTAACGCAGCTCACCAGCTCAAATCCCTCTGCAACTCAGACCAACACAAGCACAACCAGGCCCCCACCCAAACAGAACACGCCCCCATCCAATCAGAGCACAGACAAACTCCCATCCAATCAGAGCACAGCCAAGCCCCCTACCAATCAGAATACACCTCCACCCAATCAGAATGCAGCCAAGCTCCCACCCAATCAGCACAAACCTCCACTGGCAGTTAAAAAGAGGAACCGGCTGAGATCTCACATTGCTCCTGGAAGCACCAAGCTGGAAGCACCAAGCCAGAAGCACCAGCCTGAAGATGATGAATGAGACTTCATCGAAACGTCGTGAAGATACTTCCAATTCTACGCGGGAGAAAACCCGAACAACCAAAGACCTACATACAAACACCCGCGAAAACCTCAGAAAACATATATATATATATAAAAAAATGTTTACATTTTCTTACATTTTTACATTTCATTTATTAAGTTTATATGCCACCCACCTCATTGTTTTGAGTGACTCTAGGCCTCTAAATCACACATGCTATAAAGAACAAATATTGTGGGGGAAACCTAAAATAGTCTTATATAATCTATATCTGAGCAGAAATCCCCCCCCCCCTTCCAGTTCTTGAAAGAGTTGTAAGATACATACTCTGCAGATAAGACGTCTGGTACTGCGGTGGAGATTCTTCATGATAAACCACACTCTGAACAATCCCATGAATGGGATTCAATAAATTTGGATCTTGGCATTGCGATAAGAGAGTATTTATCTTGAAGTCCAATAAATTGTGCCTGGATAGCAAAATATATGCAATGTGTGATCAGGTTATCTCCTTCAAGTTTTTACTGCAGCAAATAATTTGGTTTTCAAGGGTGTTAAATCCGTCAAGGTTTTTATAACTATATAGAAATGAATATTGACATAGAAATGATTGTGAAAGCCAATTATTCTTGCCAAGAAATTTCATTTCCAGTGCTACTCCATCAAACCTTTTAAGCACCATACCAAAGTACTATCACCAAAATTGTACGGTGCAGGTATAGGTAGATAAACCCAAATAATTGTGTTCATCTTGAAAACCAACTCTATTTTTTTAATCTAAGATCCCCACAATTATACTAGAAACTGCATGACAAAATTGGGTGGGTTTTTGGAGCATCCCACAGAAGTTGGGCTGGGGAATTCTGGAAGTCCACCCAAGGCTTAAAATGGCTAAAGTTGATAAACGCTGTTCTAAAGGCTGCTTCAGACATCACACAATTTAAAACTTGAGCAAGCTTGCAGGGACTTCTTTAATATTTATGTCCCACCAAATATATACATCACGTTCTTTCTTTCTGCCTGCATGATTTTGAGTGAACTCCTCTAGAGCACACAGGGAGATGTTCAAAAATCACACCTTGCAGATTATTTTTTGCCAAGGAAATTACTTCCTTTGAAAAACTCAACACTTACACAACAGGAAAGACCTTTGGGAAAACCACACTGGCTTCTGCTAAATATTCATACAGGATTCGCTGGTCAAACTCATCTGCTGTGTATTTTACCAACGTTGCCTGTCCAAAGAGAAAAGTGGGGGAGGGAAAGAGAAGGAACAAGAAACATCAGCTTGCAATTTCTAATCAGCTGTTAGATTAAATCAACTATAGTTGCAGACAGCACACAGTCAAAAGGGGCAAGGCTTTGATCATACAGACACAGAACATAGAGTCATAGAGCTGGAAGGGAATTTGGAGGTCTTCTAGTCCAGCCCCGTTTAAGGCAGGAGACCTTATTCCATCCCGGGCAAATAGTTGTCCAGTCTATTTTTGAAAACCTCCGGTGATGGAGCACTTACAAAGTATCCCACTGATTGTTTTCATTGTCAAGAAATTTCTCCTTACTTCTAGATTGGACCCCTCTTCCACCCATTACTTCTTGCCCTGCCCTCTGGTGCTTTGGAAAATAGATCAATCCCTTCTTCTATGTGACAGCCCCTTAACTATTGGAAGACAGGCAATCATGTCCCCCAAATCCTCCTCTTCAAGAGGCCAGACATATCTAGTTCCCTCAACCATTCACCGTAGGATGTAGCCTCCAGACCCTTTTATCATCTCTGTTGCTCTTCTCTGCACACTTTCTAGAGTAGGGGTGTCAAACTTGATTTCACTGAGGGACGCATCAGAGTTGTTTGACCTCGGGGGTCTGGGGTGAGCGTGGCCAGGGTGGACATCACTTGTGTAGGGGCACCTGTGGTGGCCCAAGCACTCGGCTAGAGAGTTTGACACCCCTGTTCTAGAGCATCTTTTTTGTACTGAATATGTATGCCATCCTGATATGTTTTCATCCTCAGCCTCCCGTTTTGTGCAGAAATGCTTGATCGGGATTTGTGTACTTTCCTTTTCATAAGCCCCCAAATTAAGGACTTTCTGGAACAGGCCTCCTTAGGAAAGGGACCTCCTATCATTGCAGTTGTTATTCTTCAAGCAGTATCTCCAGGAGGAATCGTCGCGTGACCTGGATTGTATACTTACAAGGACAGTCAGCAGCAGAGCTTGGATTTTGGGATCAGTGAGGACTTCCTCATCTAGGAGGACGTTAGACTCGGACACAGATACTTTACGGAGATGGGGATGCTGTTGGGGTGATATCCTTTGTGTTTCTGCAGGAAGGAACCCAGGAGTTATAATCAGGGACGGCTAGAATAGACAACAACTCTTGTGTTCTAGGTAAGGCTGTCTCAATCACTATGAGACACACTGCGTTTTGAATGAAAAAGCTGGGAAGACCAGTGAGGATTCAGGTCCAATCTTATCTCAACCATGGGACATCTCTGTAGCTCAGTCATTGCCGTAACTAGACTGGCAAAAGGGCCATTTGTCTGCAAGCGTCTTTCACACAGGTTTACTTATTTGTTAAATTTATTTGTCACCTTTCTTGCCCTGGAGCTTCTCTAGGCAGCTTACCAGAAAAAAAGGAAGAAATATGCAAACAGGAGTAAGATAAAAGAACAATAAAACAAACAATGGCAACATCTCATAACATGCAAGTGCTTTTATTCTCATTTAAGCATTTCGATTAGTGAGGTGTATTTTATACTTCTGTAAGGTCTCCGGCGTCAGGCAGAAGCCAACAAACAATTTCTACTCCATGTTTCTCTCTCATGAAACAGGAGGAAGAAATTCTCCAATGTACCCTTAAAATCTTTTCAGAGGGTGCTACACAGAGCAAGTTTGGGTTGTGAAGTCTGCTGCACGAATTCATTCCAACCGTGGGAAACTTTGTTATATGGTGGATTTGATTGTATTGGCAGATTTTATTGTATCCTAGCATACCAAGTGAGCAACAGCAAAATAAGGCATTTAATTAAATATACACAGCAATTAGCTCTAAAGGTGTTGAAGTCTTACCCATTTCATAATCATTTTCTGCTACTCTCCTCATTTTTGGAGGTGTAGTGATCCCGGATTCCACTTCTTGTCTCTTAGGGGCTTTTGTGTCCGACACTAAGTGGTCAAAACTTTTCCGCGTACCTATGAAAATGAAGCCAGTTAAAGTTGCTTGCTCCTGTCAGCCACTCCCGTGCAGTCCTTGGTGTTATCTGAGCTTGGTTGTGTGGTTGCGGACGTTTCATTACCCAACTATGTAGGTAACACCACCAATGGACACCAAGCACAGAGAGGACTAAGGACTCCACAGTTCAACCCTGAACTACATATATTCTCTTCTATTGGAATCCGCTTTGCAACCTGGATAAACAGAGATTGCAAATAACAGTTTGTGGTTTAAAGAATACTAGAAAGAAATTAACCAGGGTTTCTTTTTTGAGCGACAGCAGTATCCACGGGCTGCGGAGTGGCAGCTGGTGGAACTGAAGGTGTAATGCAAGGAATATGAGCTAACATGATTCTAGATTCCATCAACATATTCCACCCCCTCTATTTAATACAGGTAGTCCTCGACTTACAACCGGTCGTTTAACAACGGTTCAATGTTACAATGGCCTTGGAAAAAGTGATCTAATGAACTGAACTTGCACTTATGACGCTCGCACCACACCCACAGTCACGCAATCGCAACGTGGGCGCTTGGTAACTGGCTTGCATTTATGACCGGTTGCAGTGCCCAGCGGTCAAGTGATTGTGATTTGTGACCTTTTTTGCCGATTTCCAGCCAAAAAAAAAAGCCCATTGGGAAAGCTGGATTTGTTAACGATCATGTGATGCACACATCTGCGGTGATTCGCTGCCGTAAAAACTGTTGTAAAATCAGGTCCAACTCGATTTACGACCGCAACAACTTACGATGGGAATTCCAGTCCCAATTGTGGTCGTAAGTCGAGGAATACCTGTACAGAAAACAAAAGGTATGTTTGATGAGAAGGTCTAAAGCAAGTTTGCCAAGCAGGCCTTTCTCTGTTTTGGTCTTGTTAATGCCTGGCCCAAATCTTTGTGGTTAAAAGAAGAACAATGACATAGCCAACCAACCTAGCAGCTTTTTAGTGTTGGCTTGAGAAGGCTGTCCCATGTCCAGGCTCATGGATTTCCTTGTGCGGGGACTGATCTGCCCAACCGTTGGGTAACTAGCAGCGAGATGTCTGTCGGAGTTCTTGGGAGAAGACCAGGGCTGGTTTTCCCTTAGTGTCCTGAAGAGGAAAAAGAAAACCAGTCATTTCAAAAACAAACCATCTCTGCACAGCCAGACGTTAGTCCAGTGTTTCTCAACCTTGGCGACTTTAAGTCCTGTGGACTTCAACTCCCAGAATCCCCCAGCCAGCACAGCTGGCTGGGGGATTCTGGGAGTTGAAGTCCACAGGACTTAAAGTCATCAAGGTTGAGAAACACTGCGTTAGACAGACGCGTGAGCTTCCTTCCTTTTACCAAGTCGAGTGGGCACCCGTGCATTACCTTACATCTAGGGCAGGGGTGTCAAACTCGATTTCGTGGAGGGCTGCATCAGGGTTGTGTTTGGACGGGGAGACTGGATGGGTGTGGCCAGGGTGGGCGTGGCCAGCTCGATGTCACTCCTGTCGGGGGCTCCTTTGGTGGCCCAAGCGTGTGGCCCTCCTGAGCTCCGTTTTCACTGGCAGAGGGTTGCAGGAGGTCGTGGCAGCCGAAAACGGAGCTCGGGAGCCTGTTTCTGCTGGCAGAAGCCCCGCGGGCAGGTCCTGTGCTATTTCCAGGCTGGCTCCATGGGCCAGATCTAAGTACCCTGGGGCTGGATCCGGCCTCCGGGCCTTGAGTTTGATACCCCTGATCTAGTGCTTTGGCACGAAGCTGGGAAGAGAGATGATTGAAGGCCACAATGGATCTGAGCATTTTCCCAAGATGTAACTGGAATGAATACATTGATGCTGGGGACTTAATGATGCCATCACACAAGGGATGCTAATGATGGATTTCATGGTTTGTTCAATGATATCAGGACACATGTCCCATCCTTTACTCTCCTGCACCTCAGCAGATGGCCAGGTTCTACTACTGCTTCTTCAGTGTCTGTTCTACTAGGCTCCCTCAGAAGGAGACATGACATAAGTAATGAGCAGTTTATTTGGGGCCTAGCACAATGAATGAATGTCAGTGAATAAAGCACGTCTTGTTTTAAGGTAATCTGAAAGCAGTTTGTTGAAAATTTATTCAGTGAAACTATGGATTAATGTGATGGGTCATCAGGGGTGGGATTCAGCCGTTTTGGACTGGTTCGGGAGAACTGGGTGCTAATTTTGCATCTGGTTCGCTGAACCGGTAATTGCAAGGACAGGCTGGCCCCGCCCTCCCCTCCCCTCCCAAGAGTCCCCATGCGGCCCGTTTTGGATGCCAGGTGAGTGCAGAGCCCGTGCGAAGGCTCTGGGAGGGTGAAAAACAGGCCTCCCGGAAGTTCCGGAAGTCCAGAAATGGGTCTGTTTCTGGCCTCCAGAGCCCGGTGGAGGCAGTTTTTGCCCTCCCGGAGCCTCAAGAAAGCTCTGGAGCCCGGGGAGGGTGAAAACACCCCATCCCCCTCAATGGTGCAGGAGGCCAAGTAGGCCACGCCCACCATGGCCACGCCAACCCAGCAACCAGGCAGAGAACTGGTTGCTAAACTTTTTGAATCCCACCCCTGTGTGTCATGTTATGAATGGTTTGTTCAGGATAACCTTCCAACCTTCAAGGAGGAGGAATTCAGAAAGATACAAAGCAAGGCTATGTCTGTCTTCAAGTCTGATTCTGGCTTGTTCAAACAAACAGCAACTTCGCACAATAGCTGTTTACACATGAATCATCAAACCACAAACAAGTCAACCTACATCTTACCAGTATATGAATATCCAGGCTTTCTGATTTTGTGACTGGGGTTATATAATATGCAAACTGTACAGTTATTGGTGTTTGCTTGCAATTATTTTATTATCCAGCTAGGTGGCATCATCAGCAGCAGCAGCATAACTGATTATATTACCTAGGTTGGTTCATAAAAGGTCTGCAAACAAACATCCAAGCTCAGAGACCACAAGAAGCCCACAATTCAACCCCAAACTGTAGACACTCTCTTCTATTGAAACATGTAGATTAATTAGATTGAAGTAGAATAATTTATGGTTTAGCTTATGAGAAACCAACCAGATTACTGTGCGAACTAGGCTCTCATCTGTAATTTATTTCAGCATAGCATGTCACGTTAATACAGCCGTTAGGTTATGTTAAAAATATTCTGTAAACTCAGCCCAGGAAACTGAATTCAGTTACCCTGGTTGAACTAACGAAGGTTTAGCATATTGTCTGAACACAGCCAGGATATGAATCTAGCTAGTGAAACACAATGCTTGAGCCTTCCAAGGTCAAGTCCTTGACAGCTCTTTCTTTCCCAGAATAACTTTAGTTGCAAGTAATTTTTGTCTTTTTCCTCCTACCCTTCCCCATTTTTTTTTCCTGTGTCATAAATCATTTAGCCATCAATTATCAGCTGTCTTCAGTAATTTGCAAAAACAAACAAATTCTCTCCCGGCTGGAGAGTAACAAGTGGGTTGAAGTGTCTTTCCAAGTCCCTTCTTAAATGTCATTTTGCACCAAAGGACAGCATCAAGGGACAGAGGCCCCGAGTTTCACACACAATTCTATTACCGTATTTTTCGGAGTACAAGACGCACCGGAGTATAAGACGCACCAAGATTTTGGAGAGATAAATTTAAAAAAAAGTTTTTGCACTCTGCAGACCTCCCAAACCCTCTGCATGCCTTGTTTTTTTGTAAAAAATGGGGCATGCAGACAGTTTGAAAGGCCTGCAAAGTGCTCCTGGGGGCTGGGGGGGGCAAAAACAAGCAAAAAACGGCCTGTTTTTCGGTCATTTCTGCCCTCCCCCACCCCCAGGAGCACTTTGCAGGCCTCCCAAATCCTCTGCACATCCATTTTTATGAAGGGGTCAGAGTGAGGCCAAAAATGCTGTATTCAATGTTTAAGATGCACCCAGATTTTCACCCTCTTTTTTGGGGGGAAAAGGTGTGTCTTATACTCCAAAAAATATGGTAGATAGAATATTACAGAACTGTCCATATCCTCTAATAAACTTTTCAAAAGTTCACTGACCTACAACTGGCTTCATTGTGGTGTATAGGATAAGTCTCCATAGGAACGTTTTCCATTGAAATATCCGTCAAGAGGAGTGATTTCCGATGCTTTAAGCTGCATCGGCTCCTAACTTCTTCGGACATAGTCAGCAGAGCTGAGCAGACAAAAGGAAGCACAGAAATGTTCAAAGGATGTTTGACATATTTCACATTCTTTTTCCAAACAGTCGAGACAGCATTCTTCTTCCTAGTGTTAGAAAACTCTCTACCGACTTACGGTATTAAATCAAGAGCTCAGAATCATGAGAAACTCGGTTCCATTCATTTTCATTTAAAAAAGAAATAAAAATAAAATTCGAGGGAGCCACTGCACTGCCAATTCTCCACCGTGACAAAATTCTAAGTCCCTAAGATCCTAAAGCATGACATGACTCTTGTTAAATCCTCAACAAAAGATGCTACTCCCCCCCAACCTTTTTATAACTGCCTTTATGTCTTGGCAAACTCTCCAAATGATTTTGGCAATCTGACTCTGGCTTCCCATGTGATTGACAACGCCTACATATGCAACCTCCAAGGAATACTGAAATCTCACAAGGTTTGTTAAATATCTAAATTAACAATGTTTCAGTCTGCATCTTTATATTATTATTTTAACGGAGGGGTGCAAAAACTGTTTTAGGCTGATGATGATCCTTGTCTTAAAGAAAAGGCTTACAGACTTACATGGGAATGAGGATAGCCTTGACTTAACGCCGCAACTGAGCCCCAAAATTTCAATTGCTAAGCGAGACAGTTGGTAAGTGAATTTTGACCCATTTTACCATCTTTCCTGGCACGGTTGTTAAGTGAATTACTGCAGTTGTGAAGCTAGTAACACGGCTATTAAATGAATCTGGGCTTCCTCATTGATTTGACTGGTCTCTAAGTTATAATAGCTAGGAATGGGGAGATCGAGTAAGGGTTGAGGTCACTAAATAGCCTTTTCATCTTAAAGGTAAAGGTTCCCCTCGCACATATGGGCTAGTCGTTCCTGACTCTAGGAGGCAATGGTCATCTCCGTTTCAAAGCCGAAGAGCCAGTGCTGTCGAAATATGCCTCGGTGGTCATGTGGCTGGCATGACTCAGCGCCAAAGGCGCACAGAACGCTGTTACCTTCCCACCAAATGTGGTTCCTATTTTTTTCTACTTGCATTTTTCACATGCTTTCAAACTCCTAGGTTGGCAGAAGCTGGGACAAGTAATGGGAGCTCACTCCATTATGCGGCGCTAGGGATTCGAACCGCTGAACTGCCAACCTTTCTGATTGACAAGCTCAGCTCTTAGCCACTGAGCCACCACGTCCCCTTTCCATCTTAGGCAGTATTATTGCTATTATACGTAGACTGGCTCCCTCCTTTTGGCAGCTCACATTTTGTTATGAATCGAGAGGAATACTTTCACGCTGTGTATTACCCAGTTTGGGTTGGACTGGATTAGATACAAGCTTCATAGATTTGGGGTTTTTACCTGCAAGGTAAGCCACACTCTGGGTATTCACCTCAAACTTATCACAGTTCCTATGTTTGTTAACCAGAGCGAGGAGTGTGTGCAGAATCCTTACTGTTCTTGCTCCTATGGTCGGCGATGGGTGCCGGTAACCTAGTGAAATAAACAGTGTGTTAAAGGACCAGGTATCTGGAAACAAAGAAAAGCATCAATTGAAAAGTGGGAAAATGTCTTAAAGAGACAGTGCCTAAACTTAAACGGGCACTCAGAAACTGGGATGGGAGTTGAATAAGTTTATGCATCCAGACCCTTTGAGAGCTGTATGCAATGTAATTTCATTTTAATGTATGCCGATTGGTGTACAATTAAAATGACAATAACATATTCTATTATATTCTATCCTATCCTATCCTATCCTATCCTATCCTATCCTATCCTATCCTATCCTATCCTATCCTATCCTGTGAAAACCAGACTTCAGTAACCTGAATGACACGTTGCTGATTCTCATAACCAAAAGGAATAAGCATTGATTGTGAAACCTTAGCAATACCAACCACTAATTTTTAGTGGTTTCCAAAGTTAGTGTGAGTCTCCGGAAAGGCAACAAGCATGTTACTTACTGCAAGTAATCAAGCTTTAGAATCTGGGAATCTGGAGGAAAAAAGTGGGAGAATTGGATGGCATATACATTTAATAAATAAATAAAATGCAATGCATTTTTGAGGCTTTTGCACAAAAGGAAGAAATGTTGTTGACCCGAATTTAAAATCCTAAATTGGAATGAAGGGATCCTGAAAGGAATTGTGTTGTTGCTTGTCGGGGGTGGAGGGATATGTCACACCAATCCCAAAAGAATGTTAGGCTCGATTTACACAGAAAGATAATGATAGAACAAACACTACAAGATGGGGAAACCAGAATGATTTCTAAGCATAATTCCTCCTTGAATGCAGAAAACTAGCAGTTCAGGAGGGGAAATTCCACTCTGGCCAGCATCTTGTGATGTTACTTCTTTACTTACGCTTACATATATATTTTTTCACTAATTTGTTTTTCTATATGTAATGTGAAAGAGTGAGGACCAGATTTGATATACTGGTTAAGGCATCAGGCTAGAAACTGGGAGACTGTGAGTTCTAGTCCCGCTTTAAGAGCAAAGCCTGCGGGGTGATCTTGGCCAGTCACTCTCTCTCGGCCCTAGGAAAGAAGCAATGGCCAACCACTTCTGAAAAACCTTGCCAAGAACACTGCGAGGACTTGATAAGGCAGACTTTGAGAATTGGACACGAATGAATGGAAGAAAAAAACAACAACCTGAAAGAGGACAATCTATTTGACCATCTTGAATTCTAAAGCAAGGCATAAGGAGTGGGCAACCACTTTGGCCTCTAACGCATAGCAACAATTTCCCCTTTGTAATCCAGAAACAACTCTTGAACAATAAACAGATCTCCGCTTTTCACAAATGACCCAAGTCTCAAACCAGGGCTTTGTCTGGGAAAACTGTGTCTTTTCCTGAAGTGCATCTCAGTTTCTATCACAAAAGTTCCTTTCAGCCTATTAATTCTAGGTATTTTTCCCCCCTCTTTCCCTCTCCAGTCTCTCTCTCTTCAGTATCTTCTGCTCTCCTTCAAGGAATTCTAAAGTGCTATAGGACAGGGGTCTCCAACCTTGGCAACTTTAAGACTTGTGGACTTCAACTCCCAGAATCCCTCAGCCATCAAAGCTGAGGAGTTGAGGTCCACAAGTCTTAAAGTTGCCACTGGCTGAAGAATTCTGGGAGTTGAAGTCCACAAGTCTTAAAGTTGCCAAGGTTGGAGACCCCTGCCCTAGGATCCCTTTCTGATGCAACTCTTAGGCACAGTATACAGAATACAGAATTCCTACTGTTAGGAATATAATCTAACGGTTGTGATTGGCAATATATACATCATATAACAATGCTGTACCTGTTTCTTTAAATCATGCTGTAAATGTGATTGGCTGCTGTTTCCTCACTCGGCCATAAGATGGAGCCAGAATCACTGTTAGAGTGTGATCTGCTCTGAGGATTTTGGAAGCTGGCTGTTAGAAGTGCAGTATAGTGATCAGCATGGGCTATTGTAAGTTTGTGTCCCGGACTGTTTGTATGATTATGGACTGTGTTATTTGGATTAGCCCATAACTGAAAGACGTTGATGACTGACTGTCTTATCCGTGTATGACTTGGACTGTTTGATGGACTCTGATACATCTATTTCCACGAAAGTAAAAACCTTTTTTTTAAACTGCAGTGTCTCTGTATGCTGGTTTGTGTGTTCTCCAACACAACTCTCACAATGTTTTTTTGAATGCACTCGCTCTCCCAACGGGGAGTTTTCCTAACACCTACCACAAGCAATACTTTTGTGTACAGTTGACTGGGCCCGACAGCAAGAAAATCAAGCCACCGGGCATTGCCTTCCTACCTTTTAGCAGATGTCCCACAAGTGCAAAGTTGAAGTTGGAGTTGAAATTGAGTCCCACAAAGTGGTCCATCTGCTTACAGTGCCACTCTAGAGGCCTCCTGATCTCCATGAAGACTTCCTCAGGGCTCTGCCAACGTACAGGCATCAGACAATTCAGTCAGAAAAAGACCCACACTTAACTCTCAATTCATTCCATGTAGACACATTCAACGATCCACTCATAAGAAGAAAACATGTGTAGCTCAGGTCTGAACTGTGGAGATCTTGGTGTTGCCTCCAGAAGTTCGCAAATGCTCCAACACTGGAAGTTTTCAAGATGTTGGATAACTGTTTGTCTGCAGTGGTGTAGGGCCGGGATGGCGAACCTATGGCATGCATGCCACAGGTGGCACGCGGAGCCATTTGTCAGGGCACGCGAGGCGTTGCGCTGTCAGCTGGCCAGCAGGCAAGTCACTTCCGGTTTACTCGTAGGGTCCCTTCAGGAAGCCTCCTGAAGCCTCCGGAGGGCTTAAACTGACCCTCGAGCAGACTGGAAGTGACTTCCGGTTTGCTCGTAAGGGTAGTTTTTTGTCCTTTGGAACCTTCAGGGAAGCCTCCTGAAGGTCCCTGAAGCCTCTGGAGGGCCTCCGGGGGGGCAAAAAAGGCTGTTTTCGCCCTCCCCGGGTTCCTATAAAGCCTCTGGATCCTGGGGAGGGTGAAAAAACCATGCACAAATGGGGGGAGCGCCTTTCATGCGCACATGCGCACTGGGGAGGGTGTCACACATTGCATGATGGGTGCGGCATGCCCACGCATGCCCTCTCCCCCTTATGGCACGCGAGCCAAAAAAGGCTCACCATCGCTGGTGTAGGGTTTCCTGTTTAGGCAGGGGGTTGGACTAGAAGACCTCCAAGGTCCTTTCCAACTCTGTTATTCTATTCTTTTCTAGTCTCTGAGGTTGTTTGTTTGCTTGCAGACATTTGATTACCCAACTAAGTAACATCATCAGCGGACACCAAGCCCAGAGGGGATCAAGGATTCCACAGTTCAGCCCTGAGCTACTTACATATTCTCTTCTTTGAAACCCACTCTGCATCCGGGATAAACAAGGGTTGCAAATAAGAGTTTGTGGTTCAAAGAAGACTGGCAAGAAATTAAGCAGGGTTTCCTTTTTCAGAATACAAATGACCAGCTGTCTGCAAGGAATATAAATCCTTCCATTCCCCACCATCCAGTCAGTGCTGAAGAAGCTTCTTGGATGAGAAGCAAAACATCTTCAAAGAAAAACAAGAGAGTCCAGTTGCCTCTTGAAAAAGCACTTTGGGATAAACTGTGGCTTGTTGAACAAGACACTTTAGCCTTGGTGGTACATAAAAAGTGAGCTAAGGTGATTGGAATTACATCGCACAAGAAATCAAAAGCAAACAAAGAGCACAAGTTCTGATTTGAAGCAGTCTAAAAATACCTCTGTGGGGGAAAAAAAACCAGCATAAGGTGGGTGCGTCCAAGATCTATTTGTCTTTGCTTTCGTCTTCCACGTTCTATTTTAGTCTGCAGCCCTACTGGTCAATTTTAGTATGCATCACCTAATCTTACACCAGCGCTTGTAATACTGCTGGGATATTAAAAATAACCCTGGGCGCCGTAAAATAAAAATCTCATTTCTTGAAATTCAAGGAATGTCAAACATTATTACATTCTCAAAACTCAAGCTACTTTTCAACAAGGAAGAAGCTCACTTTTCCCCCCCAAAACCAATTCACCCCTGGTGAAAAGATGACGCATATTACAGCAACGCTAAGAGAACATTCAGGCTTTCTTTTGTTCGTGCATGTTCTGGGAAATGATTTGCTTACTTTATCATTAAATACCCGGAGGTTGTCCAGAGTGTGTAGGTTCTGCTCGAGTAAAGCCGTGCCTGCGGAATACAGATTGACCTCGTCCAGCTGTAGAACCGCCATGGCCACCCAAAACAGTATCTTGTGCATAGGGGAGTCCTAAACCGAAACAGAGGAATAAAATGACAGAACTGGAGCACCTTGTTTTGATAAAAGGGAGTATTTGTAGCTTAGGGTTGAACTGTGGTGCTCTCTGGGCTTGGTGGTTTTCTTGCAGACGTTTCGTTACCACACTAAGTAACGCCATTAGTGACGTGGTAATGAAACGTCTGCCAAGCTCAGACAGCACCAAGGACCCCACAGCACATTTGTTCCGCTGGGAAAGACACTGAACCAAGAGTCACATCTTTTTCGTGTCAAGAAAACTGGATGCATCTGGCATCCACGCAATCTCTAGACTCCAAGGTACCTGTAACTGCAACCATGGGTACAAAACAAGCTGGAAGGTACATCCATGGACTCTTGGCCCACTCTGGATGAGATGGTCATATAAGTTGGCTTGACAGTTTCATTCTACAGGGACTTCAGCTAATGACTGGTAGCTGCTGCTATCATTGGCTCATTCTTTGGGTTGGTTTTTCCTTAATCAGCTTTCCAGATTTGTACCCGCAGCCAAAGTGAACTGTTGAGGTTGAGGCCATGCTAACAACGTACAGCCACACAGGAAGGGAAAGACTGTACCACAGATTCTCTGAAAACAACAACTTTGGGCAGATGGAGTGGGGAATATATCAGCAGGCTGCCCCTTCATATTGTCCGTGGAGCTGCGCCAAGCATATTAATTTTAGGGAAACTGACATGGCTGTCCAACTCACTCACAGGGACTCCAGGAGTCTTACAGAAATTAAACGTGAAACACAAAACCCAATAAACCTCTACCTCCATGTGACAACTATCTAATCAATCAATTGATAGGCTCCATATCACCCTGGGGTCCCCAGGTCTGGTGACAGAATCAGGTCTTCAGGGCCTTTGAAAGAACATCAAAGTCGGGCCCATCTTATCTTCATGGGGAGGAGGTTCCAAGAGTATCAAGGGAGGGAGCCACCACCGAGAAGGCACTTCTTCTTGGTGTCATTAGATGGGACTCCTTAAGAGAGGAATCAGTCTACACCAGTTGTGGGTTCCTACTGGTTTGGCCCAGCTCGGCCGAACCGGTTGTGGTTTGACGGCCTGGGTCACTGGAATCGGGAGCGACCCAGGCCTGCCACACCCTCGAATCAGTTCTCCCGGTGCCATTGTAGGTGCCGCCATCTTGTTTTTTGATTCCGGGCATGCACAGAGCAATTTTTATTGCACTGTGGATGCGCGCGAAGTGCGCAACGCATGGCGCAGCCACGAGCAAACCAGCAGTAGTGGCTGCCAGAACCCACCCCTGGTCTACACCCTGCCTCCTGCACTTGTGGGTAGGGTAGATGTAACTGCAAGAGTGACTGTATATGTGCAACCTCCCTTCTTGTCCATGGAGATTCTCAATCATGCAGGTCAAGACTGCTTTGCCTTCATTGACATGTGAAGGCATTGTCCCAGAGCTGCTTTTTTTTTTCTTTTCAAAAAGGCAATTGGACTTTCTAGGCTTTTTCTCTGAAAACATTTCACTACTCATGCAAGAAACTTCTTGGATGAAAAGCTAAATGTTTTCAAAGATACAAACCAAGAAAGTCCAATTGCCTTTTAGAAAATAAAACATCTTTGGGACAAACCTCCCTTCTTCCCCTCCCATTTCTTTCTCTGAATGTGGCCAAATCAATCGCGTGTCAATGAAAGCAAAGCACTCCTGACTGTAAACAGAACTGGAAACTGGTTTGAACGGAATTGCTGAGAACCAGGAAGTGATGAAGAGACTGAAGGGAAGGAGTGGGGAACAGACGCACCAAAGTGATACCTCCAATCTTTCAGGATCTCTACAGGTAAAGGTTCTCCTCGACATATGTGCTAGTCGTTCCTGACTCTAGGGGACGGTGCTCATCTCCGTTTCAAAGCCAAAGAGCTAGTGCTGTCCAAACACGTCTCCGTGGTCATGTGGTTGGCATGACTAAACGTCAAAGGCGCACAGAACGCTGTTACCTTCCCACCAAAGGTGGTTCCTATTTTTCTACTTGCATTTTCACATGCTTTCGAACTGCTAGGTTGGCAGAAGCTGGGACAAGGAACGGGAGCTCACTCCGCTAGGTGGCGCTAGGGATTCAAACTGCCAAACTGCCGACCTTTCTGATCGACAAGCTCAGCGTCTTAGCCACTGAACCATCGTGTCCCTTATCAGGATCTCTAGTAATCTAATAAATCATTGGCAAGAGTTTCAAGATTTGCTAACGAACAATTAAGGAATAGGTTAAAAATACGGCTTCCAAACATCCCCGCAACCTGGATCATTTTAACCTTTATCCTGAACAATGGAGTCACCCTTCTTTTCTGCCCACAGCGCCACAGAGAACGAGCTGCTGGGGACCCTACCAATTTACCTTATTGAGGAGTGGCTGGAGCTTAGTCAGGGCTATGACGGTGGCCTCTATCAGAACTTGGCTATTGTAGTTGTCTGGCCCTTTCAAGCAGCTCTCCAGACCCTGTCATTGGTTAAAAAAAAAATCAAAGTAATATTAGCTTGTTTACACTGATTTTTAATCCCTGCAGATGTGGGTTCCCCTTTCACATTATGGTGTTATTTCCTTGTGCCTGAGTCAATCCAGAGTGCTTTTGTTCTGCCTGGCTTTTCCTGGAACTGAGCTATTAAGACTATAGTTTCGTTTTGCCTTCTGCATTCTCTAGTCTGCGCTTTTACCGCCTTCTGCGCTGATTGAAAACAAAATTTACTTGCACTTCACTTCTGTCTTGATTCTTCTCCATGACACATTTCTTCCTAGTTAACCAAAAGCTCCAATCCCATGATGAGAAAGCTTCATCCTCTTTTTTAGTTTATCTGTTCTACCAGTACGTTCCTGGCTAGCACATGTCCACTTGTATACAGCAGTAGCATTAGCTCAAGGCAGGGGTCAAATCCATTTACCTTGGCTACCAGTTCGCAAATGTGAGCACGCACCACCTCTGCACATGCACAGGACATTCCGTGCAAGCGCAGGACGTTTCACGCAAGAGCAGGATTCTTCTGTGCATGCACAGAGTGTCAAAAATGGACATGCTGACGTCCAGGTAGGTGGGCGAAGCTTGCTAGTGAGCGTGCCTGCAAAGGTAAGTTATGAGGAAGGGAATCCGCTGTGCCACACAATTTAGATTAGCCAGAAAGCAGGAAATCCTGCTTTCTAGCTAATATAAATCGTGCATCACAGCTGATTGTCAGAAATACCAGGTCACCCGAACTGTTAGGTTTTTTTTACTACCGGTTCGGATGAACTGGTAGCTTGTTTTTTACTACCAGTTGGGATGAACTGGTAGCTTTTTTTTACTACCAGTTCAGATGAACTGATAGCATTTTTTTACTACCAGTTGGGACGAACTGGTAGCTTTTTTTTTACTACCAGTTGGGATGAACTGGTAGCTTTTTTTTTACTACCGGTTCGGATGAACTGATAGCATTTTTTTACTACCGGTTCGGATGAACTGGTAGCTTTTTTTTTACTACCGGTTCGGACGAACTGTTAGCATTTTTTACTACTGGTTCGGATGAACTAGTAGCTTTTTTTACTACCAGTTCGGACAAACTGGTAGCTTTTTTTTTTTACTACCGGTTCAGACGAACTGGTAGCTTTTTTTTTACTACCGGTTCGGACAAACTGGTAGCTTTTTTTTTACTACCGGTTTGGGCGAACCGATCCGAACCGGTAGCATTTCACCCCAGCTCAGGGAATGAAAAAGCATTATGAGTAGATCCAAATAAAACACAATTCTCTCTCTCTCATAAAATGAGGGAAAGATTTAGTATTTTAGTATCTAGTGATCTGTGTGTGTGTGTGCACATGCATATATGAAATGAGATTTAGTACATGGTATCAAAGATGACCAGCACTGGATATTTATTAAAAGCTCATCAGGTTTTACTTCCAACTGTTGAGTTGATCTGATTACCCAAATTGAATTTGTGGCCCCAAACAGTTTCATGGGATGCTATACAGATAGTCCTCAATGTACGACCACAATCGAGCTCCAAATTTTTGTTGCTAAGTGAGACATTTGTTAAGTGAGTTTTGCCCCATTTTACGACCTTTCCTGCCATCGTTGTTAAGTGAATCACTGCAGTTGTTAAGTTAATAACCCAGTTGTTGAGTGAATCTGGCTTCCCCACTGACTTTGCTTGTCAGAAGGTCACAAAAGGTGATCGCGTGACCCTGGGAGACTGCAACCGTCGTAAACACGAGCCAGTTGCCAAGCATCTGAATTTTGATCACACGATCATGGGGGCACTGAATGGCTGTAAGTATGAAAAACATTCTGAAGAGTTTTTTTTCAGTGTTGTCGTAACTTCGAACAGACATTAAATGAACTGTCGTGAGTCGAGGATTACCTGTACAAGAGGCAGCCTCAATGATCTGAGGAAAAAGGCAGAGCTGAAGGAGACCAGCCTTCTCTATTATAGACCTGTTAATTCCTTACCTTTCTCACTGGCCCTTTATTATTTGAGTAGCCAAAGGCTTGGGCATGTTGTGAGAATGGCCGATGGTCAGATTCCAAAAGATCTCCTAGATGGAGAATTGGCGCAGGGAAAGCGCCCCAGAGGGAGACCACAGCTGCGATGTAAGGATATCTGTAAGAGGGATCTAAAGGCCTCGGGAAAGGACATTATCAGCTGGGAAACCTTGACCTCTCATCGTTCAGCTTGGAGGCTAAAGGCGCAGCATGGCCTCCCCCAATTCGAAGAGACACTTGCTCGGCTGGCTGAGGCAAAGAGCCAGCGAACCAGCGAAATCTGGGGCTGGGCAGGGGACAGAATGTATCTGCCATCAGTGTGGAAGGGATTGCCACTCTCAAATTGCCCTTTTTAAGCCACACCGGATGCTGCTTTTGGACCTCTTTCCAGAGTACGGTTCCATCGTCTTTTGAGACTGAATGTCCAGCCAAAGGCTAAAGTGACTGTGGGGACACTCCCTAAAACTGCCTGTCCCCAAAGGTTTCCTTTGACTTCATGCTGATGCATTTAGTGTACTGCACTGACATCGCCTGGAGGGCTGGAACTAGATTTCAGGGATAGGAGAGAGAGAGGCTTTTGGTCCAGTATAGCCTTGCCTAATATAAAAACCAGACTTTTTAATGGTGGTATTACATTTAATTTTCTACAACACAACTCTCCTGTTTTGGATGGTGCCTGATTGGGCCACGTGATGGACATGTGGGTGCTGGGCAGGGACTTAATATTTCACTTGGGTGGGGAAAAGCTTTCAGATTCGGGTTTTCCCAGATGTGTTAATGTGACATCTCCAATAAAATGGAACTTTGAGGAAACTCAAGCCTCGGAGTCTTCTTTCGTTTGGGGGTGTTACTAGGAATCCTGACATTAACCTGAATCCCCTTTAAAAAATTCTAGACCAGTGGTTCTCAACCTTCCCAATGCCGTGACCCTTTAATACAGTTCCTCATGTTGTGGTGACCCCAGTGGTGGGTTTCAAATTTTTTTAGAACCTCTTCTGTAGGTGTGGCCTGCTTTGTGGGAGTGGCTTGCCATCCATGTGACCTGGTGGGAGTGGCTTGCCGGCCATATGACCGGGTGGGAGTGGCTTGCCAGCCATGTGATTGCATGGGCATGGCCAACTTGTAAAATGTGGTGAAACTCACTTAACAATGCGCTTGCTTAACAACCAAAATGTTGTCTCAGAAACTCTGGCATTTGAAGCACGCAAGTCTTAAAGCTGTCAAGTTACAAGTTGCACCCCTAACCCTTTAGAAAAAAAAATCCTTGATGATGTGCGGACGGGCGGGGGGAGGGAGCTGGAACTGTTTCTAAACAGAATTGTAGATTTGTGGAACCTCTTCTATAGAAGAGGTTAGAACTGGCAGGAACCCACCCCTGGGTGACCCCCAACCATAAAATTGGTGTCTTGGTTCCTAAGACCATTGAAAATATGTGTTTTCCAACGGTCTTAGGCGACCCCTGTGAAAGGGTCGTTTGACCCCCAAAGGGGTCCCGACCCACAGGTTGAGAACCACTGCTCTAGCAGCTCCACCGGGGTGCTGTCCGGGGTCCTGAACCCCAGCATCGAACCGAACCAGTGGCATAAAGTGGCATAAAGACTCAGGGAAGATGGAGGGGGGGGGGGGAATTGACAACAACCTATGGTAAAATTTCTCTTTCTCCACAGCATGAAGGGAAAAAAAGCCAAACACTTGTTCCACTCAGTGTTAAATTCAGTGCAAATGGTTCTCAACTTAGAAGCATTCGGTTAGCGACATTCAAAGTTATAATGGCACTGAAAAAATGACTTACAACCAGTCCTTGCAGTTATGACTGCTACTGCATCTCCAATCATGTAATCAAAATCTGGGTGATTGGTGACTGGCTCGTATTTACGATGGTTGCAGCATATCGAGGTCATGTGACTGCCACATGAGACCTTCCAAGCCAGCTTTTGCCAAGCAAAGTCGACGGGGGAAGCTGGATTCATTTAATAATCACATGATTCACTTAACAAATACAATGATCTGTTTAACCACAAACCCTCATGGAATTGGGCATGACTCACTTAACAACTATGTTGCGTAATATTGGAAATTCTGGTCCCGACTGTGATAATAAATCAAGGACTGCCTGTATGCAAATGCAGGAGGGAGAAAAGAAAGTTTAAGTTCCGGAAAGACACACCTTGCTCAGAATCCGGATGATTTGTTTTATCTGTCCATGTGACACCCGTTTGCTAATGCAACCGAAGACCACAAGGGCTCTGGGCTGGAGGGACGGATTATACTGGAATGCAAACCTGTCAAGGAAAAAAGCCGGTAATTAAAGCCTGCCAGAATAAGAACACCAACAAAAGTGCCTCAAACAGAAAGAGGAAGTAATAAAGTGACCCCAGGCAGAGTTTGTAATTTAGGGCACCATGACCTACTTCTGAGCTAGTTCCGTCCATTGGTCAAGCCATTTGCAGGTTGGGATATCTCTCATGCACGCCTGCAGGAAGATCAAAAGGTCAGATGATCTGATTAGGTCGCATTAAAGCATTCACTCAACCAAAAGTGAGCATTTCGGGAACAGGGACAATTGTGGTTTTTTCATTCACATACTTGGGGACTGAAAAAACGACATCCATTTTCTCTTTATTTTTGTTCTGCTGACAGCCTTAAACAATCAGTCCTCACTTAATGCCCATTCATTCCGAGACTGTCCAAAGTTACAACTGTGTCGGAGGGGCTTATGGTCTGTGCCCAAAGTTACAACCGTTACAGCACGCGCACACACGCACACACACCGGTCATGTGATTGCGATTTGGGCACTGGGCAACCTGTCAGCACTTACGGTGGGCTGCTGAATGCCCTGCGATCATGTGTGATCACTGCTGGCTTCCCCAGAAAGTCAATGCAAAGTGCTGCTGCCTGGCCAGAGGACTCCCTCTGGGGGTCTTGGCAGCTGGCTGAAAGTGGAGGGAATCTCAGGAGGGGCATTTTTCACACCCAGCCTCTTGGAGGGCAAAAGCACGGCCTGACAGATGTTCTGCAACAGCGTTTGTACTCTCAAAGAGGGGGTCCCTGGAGGATTTTACCCTGTTAGTCGCTGTCTATAGGTGGTAGTGCTCATCCCCGTTTCAAGGGCCAATGAGACAGCACTGTCTAAAGATGTTTCCATGGCCATGTGGCCATGTGTGATGTTGCACAGCACTGTTATCTTCCTACCGAACTTAGAAGTACCTATTTATCTACTCGCATTCACGTGCTTTTCCATTGCATACTAGGTGAGCAGGAGCTAAAGGGAAGATGGGAGAAGAGAACACTTGGATCATGAAAGTCCGAGCTTCTTCTCTCCAGTCCAGCACTGCAGTTCCCTTCAGCACATGGAGGGGAGCTGCCTGACCCACCCTCGGGTAGAGGACCTGGTAGTCACGTGGAACAATGCGACTACCGGGGCCTTGAACCGGGTGGCGCCTTTGCAGCCTCTCCGGCGGCAACGATCCACCCTGGCCCCTTGGTTTACCGAGGAGCTAAGGGTGATGAAGCGCCGCAAGAGATGCCTAGAGAGTCATTGGAGATCCTCCCGTTCCGAATTTGACCGAACACAGGTACGAGCCCATTTAAGGACGTACCTTGTGGCATTGAGAGCGGCCAAACGTCAATATTGTGCCGCTCTCATTGCATCCGCAGAGAACCGCCCTGCCGCCCTGTTTCGGGTGTCCCGCTCCCTCCTGTTTCAGAGGCCGCGGGAGGCCCCTTTACAGGGCAGGGCAGAGGAATTTGGGAAATATCTGCAGGATAAAATTGCTCAAATCCGGAAGGATTAGGTCCCTTTCAGTGGCCCAGTGGAGACGTCCGTGGCGAGTCTTGAGAAACCAATCTGGGAGGAGTTTGACTTGGTTGCCATCGAGGATTTGGACAGATTGCGTGGACGACTGCGACCTACCACATGTTTACTGGACCCGTGCCCCTCCTGGCTTGTACTGGCATCCTGGGAGGTTACACGTGACTGGCTCTTGGGCCTAGTGAACGCTTCGTTGGGTGAGGGGTCTCTTCCGGCCGCCTTGAAAGAGGCGGTGGTGAGACCCCTGCTCAAGAAGCCTTCCCTGGACCCTACGGAGCTGGCCAATTATCGTCCTGTCTCCAACCTTCCCTTTCTGGCGAAGGTTGTAGAGAGTGTGGTAGCTTATCAGTTTCCACGACATCTGGAGGAAAATGATTATCTAGACCCGCGCCAGTCCGGCTTTCGCCCCAGGCACAGCACAGAGATGGCCTTGGTCGCGTTGGTGGATGATCTCTGGAGGGCCAGAGATAGGGGTTGTTCCTCTATCCTGGTCCTATTAGACCTCTCGGCGGCTTTTGATACCATCGACCATGGTATCCTGTTGCACCGACTGGAGGGGTTAGGGGTCCGGGGCACCGTTCTGCGGTGGTTCGGCTCCTACCTTTCCGGCCGGACGCAACGTGTGTTGGCAGGGGAGCAGAGGTCGACCCTAAGCCCCCTTACCTGTGGGGTGCCACAGGGGTCGGTCCTCTTGCCACTCCTGTTCAACACATACATGAAGCCGCTGGGTGAGATCATTCGTGGTTTCGGGGTGGGATACCATCTGTACGCTGATGATACTCAGCTGTACATTTCCACCCCGAACCACCCCAACGAGGCCGTCAAAGTGATGTCCCGGTGTGTGGAAGCCGTACGGGTCTGGATGGATGACAACCGACTCAAGCTCAACCCCTCCAAGACGGAGTGGCTGTGGGTTCCGGCCCCCCGGTTCAACCAGTTAATCCCATCTCTGGCCATCGGGGGCGTACAACTTGCCCCCGTGGAGCGGGCGCGCAATTTGGGCATCCTCCTGGATGCCCGGCTGTCCATGGATGACCATGTGACAGCCGTGGCAAGGGGGGCGTTCCACCAGGTTCGCCTGGTGCGCCAATTGCGCCCCCTATTGGACCGGGACACCTTACGCACAGTCACCCATGCGCTGGTGACGTCTCACCTGGACTACTGTAACGCTCTCTACATGGGGCTTCCCTTGAAATGCACTCGGAGACTACAGTTGGTCCAGAATGCGGCCGCGCAGGTAATTATGGGGAGTACAAGGTACTCCCATGTGACACCTCTCCTGCGCGAGCTGCACTGGCTTCCTGTGGTCTATCGGGTGCGTTTCAAGGTCCTGATAACGATCTTTAAAGCGCTCCATGGCTCAGGACCTAGTTACTTGCGGGATCGTATCCTGCCCCATACATCCCTGCGACCCATCCGCTCGCACAGAGAGGGACTTCTCCAGGTGCCGTCCACCAGACAGTGCCGAGGGGCGGCGCCTAGGAGCAGAGCCTTCTCTGTGGCGGGCGCAGCCCTGTGGAATGACCTCCCTCCGGATATTAGGACTACCTCTGACCTCCGCTCCTTCCGTGTAAAGTTCAAGACCCACCTATTCCAAGTAGCTGGCCTGGCTCAACCATAATTTCATATCGCTCCTGACGGGTTTTTTAATTTTGTAATTTTACTTAGGGGATTTTAAATTGTGATTTTAATTTTTTCCACTCATCTGTCTACCTCCTCCATGTACACGTATACGTCTTTATTCTTGTCTATGTTTTGTCCATATTTGTATTTTATATGTTTTTATTGTACGCCACCCCGAGTCCTTCGGGAGAGGGTGCGGCTAACAAATAAATTGTTGTTATTATTATTATTATTATTATTATTATTATTATTATTATTATTATTATTATTATTATTATTATTATTATTCTGCAGGCAGATATTTTGCTCCATCCGCGTAACGATACAAGCAGTTTCTGAATGACTGCAATGGGGACAGCTGGGATTGCAGTTGTTGAGCGAGATGATCACTTGAGCATCTCACTTCATGACTGCAACAATTTATGATCTAATTATTGAATTGTTGTCAGAGAGCACCAAGGACCCTTCAACTGTTGAGGACTACCTGTAACCACTGAGTGTGGCTGCAGTCCATATTTAAGTGTCTATTCTCAGACCCCCCGAGACAGAATATTATAGTTTCTTTCCTCCCCCGCCCTTTCTCTCTCTCTCTCTCTCTCTCTCTCTCTCACACACACACACACACACACACTTTTGCTTAGTCATACTTTAATTAATTAATTTATTTATTAAATTTATAGACCGCCCCCTCTCCCCAAAGGGACTCTACATACATAGTAGCCATCTATTTCATGAAGAGGAAATGGTAGTTGAATTTTAAGATAGGAAGATAGAATACACTGTGTTAGTGTGGGAAAGGCTCATTTTTGAATGCTCTACCACATGAAAACAACACCCTAATCCACGTTTGTTCAGTATATGTATCAGGAAACAGTCTGGGCTAAATCCTTTTTCTTTATGTATATTTGTTTTACTTGCAAGGCATTTGTTTAAAACCTTAAAAATATTATCCCTTTCCTGATGTGTATAATCCATTCCAGCACTTTATTCTGCTGTATATGTGGACTAGATTGTGAGCACAAATTCTCAATCAGATTAATGTAATATTTTCTTTTTTATTTCCTACCAGAAAAAGTTTATACATCAGAATAAAACCCATCTTAAAAGACGTCAATGCTATCTTAACTCTGATCTCTGCTGTGTATGCTTTGCCAGAACCAATGTACAAAAGGGCTACTTGAATCATCTGCAAATTACATATTTTTGCAACCCTAATATCTTATTCATGTTTGTACACTCGTATCGTGACGTCCTTGCCATACCTCCATAATTTCCAGCAATGCTTCTGTGACCGTTTCCAGAGATGTCAGTGCAAATGTTTCTCTCTCATAGGAACCGGGAGAGAATGAACGGTCCCGATAGCTGGATCGGAATGCAATGACTGCTGCCGATTTCACTTTGCTAATTCCAAACAGCAAGTAGAATTTGGGCAGTGAGAACTCCGTTAAGCTCAACCTCAAAACCTGCTTCGTTTCCTCTGTTGAAAAAAAAAAAAAAAAAGAACAGACAAAAGATTTTGATTTCAGATCCACCTTTAAACATTGAAATGGTTCGATCTCCACAATGAATGAATGGCTGCAAAAATGGATGGCGTTAGCAGAGATGGCCAAATTGACTGCTTTGTTTCTCCTTGGAAACCGGTTCTGGACTTTGTGCTCGAGGCGGGAAAAAATTGAAACTTTGATTTTGGGCTTTTCTGATTAGGTAGATTTGTTATTTTAGAAATGGCTAATTTACAATATTTATGTAAAAGTAACAAGTTGAGGTTTGATATTACTGTCTTATTCTACTGCACCAAAGGGAATTGGAAATCAATGCCTTTTTCTTCTTTTTTCCTTTCTTTCCTACATTTCTCCCTTCCCCTTTCCCCACCTACTATTTGCTTTCCTATTTTTGTATTTGTGAGCTTAAATGGACTCCGGGAGATGATAGAGGACAGGAAGGCCTGGAGGAATGTTGTCCATGGGGTTGTGATGGGTCGGACATGACTTCTCGACTAACAACAACAATAACAACAATCATAAACTAATAAAAAAAGAAAATTGAAATGCTAACGCAAACTTCTGGGAAATAGCTTATATTAATATCTATTCATGAAAGTTAAAGCAATGTTTTTAGACTCTATATATAGATATAGTTCCGTTGGCCTTGGGAGTCACCCACCAGCCACTTCCTCATTCAGACATGCAAGCCCACGATGCACAAGCAAGTTGCGAAGTTTGAATGACCACATAGACATTTAGTGATTCTTGGCTTTATTGGTCTATTTTTTATTGATTGACCTTAAATCGCTCTCTTAACCTAAACTGCTTCTGCCTTCTAGACGTTGGGAAAACTATGAAACCCAGTGCAATTGGTCAATATACTGTACAACTGGAACAAGCAACCTACAGTTATATGGATTTGAAACCAATGGCAAATGCATTTGGTTTCTGAAACTTCTGTTTGATAGCTGGGGACATTTCCTTGTTTCTGCAAGAAGAATTCTGACATATTGAACAACATAAGGAAACAAAAGGCTTTTTGACACTGTGAACCATTTGGTAATCTGGATCACAAGAACATGACATGTTTATATTTTCCAGGCATACTAAAATATGCGTGTGTGTGTGTGTGTGTGTGTGTGTGTGTGTGTGTACTTCTCAGGAAACAAATCTGAACAGGTGATTATTCCTCTGTATCACTAGATGCGTGGATTTGGCTAACATGGAGATTTCATTTTTCAACTATAGCTTTAAGAAGATTTAAGAAAACAATTGCTACCAATCTGCCTTCTATTGAGGACCTGTGTACTGCACAAGTCAAAAAGAGGGCCGTGAAAATATTTACAAATCCCTCACAACCTGGACGTAAATTGTTTCAACTCTTACCCTCAAAATGACGCTATAGAGCACTGCACACCAAGACACCAAGACACAAGGACAGTTTTTCCCACGAATGCCATTGCTCTGCTAAACAAATAATTCCCTCAGCACTGTCAAACCATTCACTATGTCTGCATTACTATTACTATTAGTCTTCTCATAATATCCAGCTTGTATGATTCTTGATGAATGTATCTTGTCTTTTTATGTACACTGAGAGCATATGCACCAAAGACAAATTCCTTATGTGTCTAATCAGACTTGGCCAATAAAAGAATTCTATTCTATTCTATTCTATTCTATTCTATTCTATTCTATTCTATTCCTACAAGTTCAGTTGTAGGAAAGCTAGCATTCCTATAACTAACATGTTAAATTTAATCTGAAATCCAGCACTGCCAACACAGAGGAAGCTCCAAAGAATTTTTTTTTAAAAGTGTAATATGCATATACTTTACCCCTTGAGCCACACACAGAGGATATTATTCAAGGTATTGTCTTGTTCAACTTATTTTCCAACTTATTTTCCCAGTTATTCTGTATATATTTAACTTAAAAGAACTGTGGGGGGGGGGAGAGAGAACAACATACAAGTAATCCCTGATTTACAATCACAATTGAGCCAAGAATTTCTGTTGTGAAGCGAGACATTTGTTAAGTGAATTCCCCCTCCCTCCCAATTTTACAACCTTTCATGCCACAGTTGACAAGTGAATCATTGCATTTGTTAAGTTAATAACACAGTTGTTAAGTGAACCCGGCTTCCCCATTAACTTTGCTGGTAAGGAGGTCACAAAACGTGATCGCATGACCCCGGGACACTGCAATCGTCATAAATATGAGTCAGTTGTCAAGCGTCTGAATTTTGATCATGTAACCATAGGGATGCTGCAACGGTCATAAGTGTGAAAAACATTCACAAGTCCTTTTTCCCCCAGTGCCATTGTAATTTTGAAAGGTAATTAAATGAACTGTTGTAAATCGAGGACTACCTGCATATATCTAACCCAGGGGTGTCCAAACTTGGGAACTTTAAGACTTGTGGACTTCAACTCCCAGAATTCCCCAGCCAGTGGGGAATTCTGGGAGTTGAAGTCCACAAGTCTTAAAGTTCCCAAGTTTGGACACCCCTGATCTAACCTATAGCCCAGAATCTTTAAAGAGTTAAAAGCACTCCGTTATTTCAACTCTGAGGAGGACTACACCTTTATTATGAAAGCAATTATTTGCACTGCTTTCGTAATGAAGTTGTATGTTCTAATTATATTTCCACAACCTCCTGTTTGGAAATGTTACGTACTTTTCAAGAAATGCTGTCTAGCTCTTTGGGGGACGTTAACTTCTAAAGGAGGACTGGGTGGGGAAATTTTAGAGGCTGCACTTTATTAAAATCACTAGCAGCTGTGCCATTATTAGGTAATTAATAGGGCATCAAATCTAAGAAGTAAAAAATATGTGAGGTAAAGGTTCCCCTTGCACATATGTGCTAGTCATTCCTGACTCTAGGGGGGGGGGGGTTGTTCATCTCTGCTTCAAAGCCAAAGAGCCAGCGCTGTCCGAAGACGTCTCTATGGTCATGTGGCCGGCATGGCTCAACGCCAAAGGCACACAGAACGCTGTTACCTTCCCACCAAAGGTGGTTCCCATTTTTCTACTTGCATTTTTATGTGCTTTCGAACTGTTAGGTTGGCAGAAGTTGGGACACGTAATGGGAGCTCACTCTGTTATGTGGCGCTTGGGATTCGAACCGCCAAACTGCTGACCTTTCTGATCGACAAGCTCAGCGTCTTAGCCACTGAGTGTCCAAAAATATGAGAAGTTAGCAAAAAATACTCCCCAGGTATGCTGGCTACCTATATAGGAAATCTATCATAAAAACATTCTGAGAGACGGGGCAAGTTATTATTTTATTTTGTCCCCAAAATTTCCTTCTATAGAGATGAAATGGTAGGACGGAGAGGCAAGGAAAGCTAAGCAACCTTGTCAAAGAGTCACAGAGGTTTGTCATAATACAATACAATACAACAGCAGAGTTGGAAGGGACCTTGGAGGTCTTCTAGTCCAACCCCCTGCCTAGGCAGGAAACCCTATACCGTTTCAGACAAATGGCTATCCAACATCTTCTTAAAGACTTCCAGTGTTGGGGCATTCACAACTTCTGGAGGCAACTTCTGTTCCACTGATTAATTGATTAATTAATACAGTTCAAATAAAATATTTACTGAATTAGATGGAGCCCTTCAATCTAATCTAAACATTATATAATCCTGTTCTGATGAGTGGGCCAGTGTGCCCAGCTGATTAAATCAATACCAAAGTTCACTTCTTCTCTGCTTTGTCCCTTCCTATTTATATTTACCCCGCTGTGGTTTTTCTGAAGGCCTCATATAAGGTGTAGAATTCTATCAGTCATGTGAACACAGTCATGCGCTCTCAAAAGTAACTACAGTCGTGATATCGGCAAGAAGAGACTGGTTTCCCATAAAGTCTGGTAACCACAGAGCCCTCTCATACATTCCTAGAGTAAGATTCTACATTTAGGCAAGAAAAACGAAACCTTGCTCAATAGTAGTAACTGTGAGAGGAATCTTGGAGTCCTAGTGGACAACCATTTAAATAGGAGCCAGCCGTGTGCAGCAGCTGCCAAAAAAGCCAACACAGTTCTAGGCTGCATCAACAGAGGGATAGAATCAAGATCCCGTGAAGGGTTAATACCACTTTATAATGCCTTGGTAAGGCCACACTTGGAATACTGCATTCAGTTCTGGTCGCCACAATGTAAAAAAGATGTGGAGACTCTAGAAAGAGTGCAGAGAAGAGCAACAAAGAGGATTAGGGGACTGGAGACTAAAACATATGAAGAACGGTTGCAGGAACTGGGTATGTCTAGGTTAATGAAAAGAAGGACTAGGGGAGACATGATAGCAGTGTTCCAATATCTCAGGGGTTGCCACAAAGAAGAGGGAGTCAAAATATTCTCCAAGGCACCTAGGGTAGAACAAGAAGCAATGGGTGGAAACCAATGAAGGAGAGAAGCAACTTAGAACTGAGGAGACATTTCATTACCCAAACTAGGTTACAACATCAGCACTGAAGATGTTAACCTAGTTGGGTAATGAAATGTTTGCAAGAAAACAACCAAGTCAGAGGGCGCAGAGGACCCCTCATTTCAAATCCGAGCTAGAAAACTTCTCTCCTATCAGTACTATTAATTATTATCTGAATTTTTAAAGGAGCATTTTTACATTTTTTATTCTATTATATATAACTCCCTTGAAATCCCCCTGGCTGGGGAATTCCGAGAGGGAGTCCTCCAGGCTTAAAGTTGCCAAGGTTGAAGATCCCTGGCCTAAATTAATATTTCCCTACTGAAAAACTCTCATCCCACAATTCGCCACTAGGTGATTGTAGCTTAGTATAGATTCAAAGCTGAGGTATTTGTGGGTTTGGAGGGTCTGTATGGGTTCATCCTATCCAATGAACAGAGCCATGCACCCCTTGTGATGCCATAAAGGTTATCCTAGTGCTCCTTGTAATATTAGCATCACACTCATTTTAAAGAAAATAAACTGCTAAGCACAAGGTCACCACCTTAGTTCTCTGGTTATTTTAATATTATACATGCAGACAAACTCACACACATCCGACAGGTAGAGTTAAGTTTAGGACTGGATACAGATTAAATATCCTGTATCCTGGTCCACACCCAAAGCAGGAACAATAGCAATAGCACTTAGACTTATATACCGCTTCACAGTGATTTTATAGCCCTCTCTAAGCGGCTTACAGAGTCAGCCTCTTGCCCCCAACAACCTGGGTCCTCCTTTTACCTACCTCGGAAGGATGGGAGGCTGAGTCAACCTTGAGCCTGGCGAGATTCGATCTGCCAAACTGCTGGCAGCTGGTGATCAGCCTGCAATACGATACTCTAATCACTGCACCACCACGGCTGGTAGCTAAAGCAAACTACTATGCTTTATCTCCACTTGATTTGAATTGGAACTAAATACAGGTAGTCCTTTACTTACGACCACAATTGAACCCAACATTTTTGTTGCTCAGTGACACGTTTGTTCAAGGAGTTTTGCTCCATCGTTTGACCTTTCTTGCTACATTTGTCAAGCGAATCAATGCAGCTGTTAGGTTAGTAATCCGATTGTTAACTGAATCTGGCTTCCCTGTTGACTTGGCTTGTCAGAAAGTCGCAAAAGGGGACAGCATGACCTTTGGGACACAGCAACGCTCATAAATATGATGAACCAGTTGCCAAGCCTCTGAATTTTGATCACATGATCATGGGGAGGCTGCAAAAGTCATAACTCTGAAAAACGGTCATGTCCCTTTTTCTGTGCCATTGTATCTTTGAATGGTCACTAAACAAGTTTAAATCAAGGACTACCTGTACAATTAATTTTATCAGGATTCAACATGCATACTCCAATCCTAAATTATGATAAAGTAGGATGAATTTGTGATTTACAATACAATACAATAGCAGAGTGGGAAGGGATCTTGGAGGTCTTCTAGTCCAACCCCCTGCCTAGGCAGGAAACCCTGTACCGTTCCAGACAAATGGCTATCCAACATCTTCTTAAAGACTTCCAGTGTTGGGGCATTCACAACTTCTGGAGGCAAGCTGTTCCACTGATTAATTGTTCTAACTGTCAGGAAGTTTCTCCTCAGTTCTAAGTTGCTTCTCTCCTTGATTACTTTCCACCCATTGCTTCTTGTTCTGCCCTCAGGTGCCTTGGAGGATAGTTTGACTCCCTCTTCTTTGTGGCAGCCCCTGAGATACTGGAAGACTGCTATCATGTCTCCCCTGGTTCTTCCTTTCATTAAACTAGACACACCCAGTCCCTGCAACCGTTCTTTCTTGAAGAAGGCATCATGGCTTGGTTGGTACATCTTTATATGTAAGTATGACAAGTGGATGAGTTAGATTCCAACCAGGTCAATGGCTGGAGTTCTGGTAGTCATTGTGGCCAACAGAGAAATGAAACAAGGGAGAAAATGAACCAAAAGGGGCAATGGACCATCAGAGCTGAACAATTAGGCGCGGCTAATCTGGATTAGCCTTCTGAAGGTTAGTATTAGGTATTAGAATTTCAATTTCCAGGTCTCTTAATACACGATGAAGACATTAAACTGAGGAAAGCTAAGCTACCTGTCCAAAGCAAAATATCCTTTAGTTACATCATCCAAAAAAAATCATCAAAAAAGAACCACAAAGAATGTTCTTTCTACACCAACTCAGGAAGCTCAAACTGCCCAAAGGAGCTGCTGATTCTGTTCTACAGAGGAATTATTGAGTCTGTCATCTGCACCCCTATAACTGTCTGGTTTGGCTCTGCAACCCAACAAGTCAGACACAGACTTCAACGGATAATCAGAACTGCAGAAAAAAAAAAACAATTGCTACCAACCTGCCTTCCATTAAGGACTTGTATAATGCACGAGTCAAAAAGAGGGCTGTGAAAATATTTACAGACCCCTCACATCCTGGACATAAATTGTTTAAATTCCTACTCTCAAAATAATGCTATAGAACAACACACCAGAACAACTAGACACAAGGACAGTTTTTCCCCGAATGCCAGTACTCTGCTAAACAACTAATTCCCACAACATTGCCAAATTATTTACTACTACATTACTATTATTTTTCTCATCCTTCCTAGTATCTATCTCTTCCCACATGACTGCAACCTTGTTTCTTGTAACTTTACGATTTATATTGTTTTATTTAGTTTCCTAGTATGATTTGATTGCTTATTTAGTATCCTATGTCTATCACTAAGTGTTGTATCTTATGATTCTTGATTAATGTATTTTTTATGTACACTGAGAGCCAATGCACCGAAGACAAATTCCTTGTGTGTCCAATTACACTTGGCTAATACAGAATTCTATTCTATTAGCAATAGCAATAGCACTTAGACTTATATACCACTTCACACTGCTTTTACAGCCCTTTTTAAGCGGTTTATAGAGTCAGCATATTCTGGCTCCTCATTTTACCCACCTTGGAAGGATGGAAGGATGAGTCAACCTTGACTTATTACTTAAATTAGTAAATCTAAAAAGTCTGGTATTGGGGAATAATTCTGGGAATGGACCTTCCCACAGAGATATGGGAGAGTGTACTAACCACTGAAATCTACCTCGAGTCTCATCAGACAAAAGGAGATGGATGTTACTGTAGGTTTAAAAATAAATCTTAAATAAAGACTTACCACTGAAGTGAAGTTGTGAACAAGTGCACAGAGAATGAATGATGTTGATGACCAGGCCGTGGGTGGAAGCTCTGAGAGAAAGAGGACCGGTGGCCACCAACAGAGTAACAACGTGGAAGAGGTAGGGGAGATGTGCGGCCACATCGAGGGAATTGTTAAAAGACAGCATCAGCATATAACGGGCTAGAATGGCAATGTCATCCCACATGAGGTGCTGCTCTAATGTAGCCGTTGGAGAGAGACAGGTCTTGTCAATTATCTTGCACATCCGTCCAATTACCTGGAAGGGAACAACCAGTCACGTTGAGTTACAAGGTGTGTGCTTTAGACACCAGAACAAAAATTTGGTTTTCAGGAACATGAGGATCCTAAGTAAGTGTCTCTAATCATGGAAGAAATGAGGTGGAAGTATCAATCTAAGATAGGAGTGTCAAACTCAAGGCCCACGGGCCAGATCCGAGACACAGAGTGCTTAGATTTGGCCCGTAGGGCCGCCCTAGAAACAGTGGACCGTCCCGCAGTGCCTCCGCCAGCAAAAACAGAGCTCGGGGGGAGGCGTGTACAGCCCTCCCAGCTCCGTTTTTGCTGACAGAGGGCTGCAGAAGGCCATCGTGGCCAAAAACGGACATCGAGCTGGCCATACACCCCTGGCCACATCCTGCCCCGGCCCCCCTGAGGTCAAACACAAACCTGATGTGGCCCTCAATGAAATCGAGTTTGTCACCCCTGATCTAAGCCTTCCCAGGGGAAAAGGCATCAGAAAATTTTTGGTGCATTTTGATAAAGACTCCTAAGTTATCTTGAGGGTTGGTTTTCTTTCTCATTATTAATATGGATATTAAGTCCTGCAAAACCTATTAAGGACCACTTCTCATTCCTTTGAATCACCTCCCAACACCTGCTCCTTCCAGGAAGCCTTTAGACCTCAATTGTAGGCTTTATTTAATAATATATCTGTAATGAGGAACAAGATCAAGATTTCCCCACTGAGAACAAACTCTTTCCCCCATATATTAAATCCTATATTGACGAGGACAATGATCAAACAAAGAGCTCAGAACTTTAGGAAGATCGTATGTCCTTGACCTATAACTGCAATCGACCCTGCCCATTATGACTGCGTAACGGTCATGTGACTTACTCGATTTTTCCATTTTTGCAGTGGTTCTCAAGCGAATCACTGATTCCCCACCCCGCCCTGCCCCGCTCCACAGTCAAGCGAATCCAGTTAATCGTTTGCTATGAGCATCATTTTGACAAAAATTGGAAGTGCCCATTTTAGGCAAAGCCGTCATAAAATGCAGCCACATGACCACCAGATGCGGCAAACGGCTCTGTGACTGAATGCCCAGAGTTATGCCACATGACTGCAGAGGGGGCCTGACTAAACTTCGAATCCAGGTTGTAAGTCCTCCTTTTTGGGTCAATCGTAACTTCGAACAGTTGCTAAGTAACCCGTCACAGGTCGAGGACTTCCTGGAATTCTGTCACTTCTTGTTCTATTTCATCCTGTTAAATTTGTGTGCTACCCAGAGTGATCAAGAAGTTAAGTAGCTTTAGAAACTGGAAATTAAAATGAGCAACAGATCAAATAAGCGATTGGGAAAAGTTTCCAAAGAAGTTAGATGTTACTGTGTTTATGGAGATCCTCAGTCCTCCAGGTCATGGTTTTCTCAAAGGTGTTTTTTTTCAAGAGACAACTGGACTTTCTGTTTTTTCTTTGAAGTCGTGGTTGCTTCTCATCCAAGAAACTTCTTCTTGGATGAGAAGCGAAACATCTTTGAAGAAAACCAGAAAGTCTAGTTGCCTCTTGAAAAAAACACCTTTGGGATGCTATTGTATTGTGATTGGCTGAAGGGCCAACCAAGCAGTATTTCAAGAGCTACCCCATCAACAACCTAGAAATCCAGTTTCAGTTTACAGAGAACAATAGGTTTCTTTGAAGCTGTTCTTGTGGAGGAGGATAACTAGGTAAAAAAAAATCTAGTGAATGTGATCAACAACATTGAAACTGAATACTTTTACACACACTCTTGAGGTCAGCTCACAACAGAGTCTGCTAACGCCTTAAAGCTTCTGAGCTTCCCAGAATTAAATAACTGCCTGGTGCACTGACCAACAGGCTCATATTATTTTTGCTGTATCATAAAGGTAGTCCTTGACTTATGACCACAATTGAGCCCAACATTTACGTTGCTACCTGAGACATTTGTTAAGTGAATTTTGTCCCATTTTATGGCCTTTCTTGCCCCAGTTGTTAAATGAATCACTGCAGTTGCTAAGTTAGTAACTCAGTTGTTAAGTGAATCTGGCTTCCTCATTGACTTGGTCTGTCAGAAGGTCGTAAAAAGGGGATCGCATGCCTCCAGGATTTTGCAACCGTCAGAACATATGAGTCAGCTGCCAAGGGTCTAAATTTTGATCACGTGACCATGGAGATGCTGCATTGGCTGTTAAGTGTGAAAAACGGTCACAAGTCACTTTTTGTCAATGCTGCTGTAACCATGAATGGTCACTAAGCGAGGGTTTTTAAGTCGAGGGTTAGCAGTAATATTTTTCGACGTAGACACTGTTTTGTACCATTCGGTTAGCGCTTTCCCTACTATCTGACAAAAGACGGACAGAGGACAAGCAAAGGAGGAGAAAGAAGGACCACTCATTGATTTCCATCCACACGTTGAAGAGATTAACTAGTTAAATTCAAGAGGGGAATGCTTACTTTGCTGGAAACCAGCTTCACGTTTCCAGAAGCCAAAGCAACAGCTGTATCTGCCATGACCTCTGCTTTGATGGACCCCAGTCCTCCTGTGGCACTGGTTTTGATAAAACTGTCCAACACCACATCAAGGAGATCAGTTATCTGTCAAAAAGGCAAGAAAATAGCTGTGGTCAAGAACAGAATAACAGAATAACCCGTGGTTGAGTCGTGGTGGCGCAGCGGCTAGAATGCAGTACTGCAGGCTACTTCTGCTGACTGCCTGCAATTCGGCAGTTCCAATCTCAGCAGGCTCAAGGTAGACTCAGCCTTCCATCCTTCTGAGGTCGGTCAAATGAGGACCCAGATTGTTGAGGGCAATAGGCTGACTCTGTAAACCGCTTAGAGAGGGCCGTAAAAGCACTGTGAAGTGGTATATAAGTCCAAGTGCTATTGCTATTGCAGGCTAACTCTGCTGACTACCAGGAGTTTAATCTTGACCAGCTCAAGGTAGACTCAGCCTTCCATCCTTCCGAGGTCGGTAAAATGAGGATCCAGATTGTTGGGGGCAATAGACTGACTCTGTAAACCGGTTAGAGGGCTATAAAAGCACTGTAAAGCGGGATGTAAGTCTAAGTGCTATTGCTATAACAGAGTTGGAAGGGACCTTGGAGGTCTTCTAATCCAACCCCCTGCTCAGGCATGAAACCCTATGCCTTTCAGACTAATGGTTGCCCAATCTCTTCTTAAAAACTTTTGCTTTTGAAGATAATAATGAGGATTTTGATTGTTATCATTTTGCTTTTAATAGTCTTGGTGTTAATCTATGCTCATCTGGGTATTGTAAGTAGCTTCTGGCTAGCATCATTCAGTATTAAATGCCTATCAAAAGGTTGAGTCACATATACAGTAAGCCACCTAGAGTCACCTCAGTGAGATTAGTGGCATAAAGGTTTGATAATAAATAAATACATAACTAATCCGGTGTCCTGAATGTTTAATTATATAGAAACATTCCTTGGATTAAAATTAAGTATGAATGTAGAGAATTTTACTTTTCTAAATGTTTTTATCACTTTTATCATAAGGAAATGGTTACCTGCCAGGAGCCCTCTAAAACAATGAGATAAAATGAGTACATTCTTTAATCAGATTGCTCAACCCAGAGCTCTGTGAATTTCACCCATGAAAATAATAATTTAATAACTTTCCACAGCTGTGAGAAGCTGGAAGGTTGATTTTGACAGAAATGGCTGGTTTTTCTGCACATGAAATTTGATTCATTTACCAGCTTATTTTCAACAAAAGTCCTGAAAGACAAATCCAAATAAACGCTATAGTAATGTTTAAAATATATATTTATAATTTACTCTGAACCGGGGAAAAGAGGACATTGTGGGGTAATGGCTTTGGAGCTGAAGAGACCCAAATCCTCCCTTAGCCGTGGAAACCTACTTCCTTAAGAGCCAGTGTAGTTAAGGTAGTAGATGGAGTAGGAAGAAGATGCAGGAAATGACCAGGCTGAGCCTCAAGGAAGAGTCAAATGCCTCATCAATCTTGAATCCCTTTCCACCCACAAGAGGTGTGAGTCCAGCCCACCTTGAATTCCTATCTACCACCAATCTGCTTTTACTGTTAGTAGTTCAGGTTCTTGTAGAGAGCATTAGCACCCTATGTTCATTTGAACTGCCTGGCTCCTGATTTCCTGTGCTGGATGATGTAGGTTCTAGTGCTTTCTTACGCACAGAAGCTGGCTGGTCACCTTGGTCCAATCCTTTCCTTTTGGCCCAAGTCAGTGTCAGGCTTTGCAACCAGCCAGTTCATAAATATGAGCACTTATCTTATCGGGTAACGATAGCTTTGTTGAAAAAAACTAGGTGACACTGCAGAAACCCTACAACCACGGGGAAGAAATTGTAAATAAAAACCCTCCAATGACTCTGAACACAGAACACTTGATTTTAGTACATGTCCTTTCGATAACTTCACCCGGACATGGCAGAAATGGCATTTGGGAAGGATACATAAATATAATCTTGCATTATCAAGTACTGGATGTATTGTTTATTCTTCAACCAAAAACTCAAGAGGCGGGTGAGGCTGGGGAAAATCAATCCAAAACAGTACCTGTCCCAAACTACCCCATATCTTGGCTTGAATGGAAGGATACATCTGTTTCTCATTTATTGTCATTGTGATAAGCTTATCAAGAATTGCTGTGACTCGCTGGCGCCGAGCATCATCGTTATGTTTGCAGAAACGGACCAGATTCAACAACCAGGGGGTCATATATTCCAGGCAGAGGTGTTTTAATTCAATACCTGAAATTCAAATAACCAAAGAGAGACATATTAGAAAAGAGTATTGCGCAAAAGCTTTGTCCAATTATCTTTGGGAACAAAGCTTGGAAGTTGTTGGAGGGGGGAGAAGCAAAATGTACTAGAAAGCCAATAAGGGTTTTTCTCCGCCAAGAGGTCCTGGATTGGTGATGTCCAGGCCCCCATTCTTGAAAGGCAAGTTGCCTTTGTCACCAAATGTAGTGTGAGATACGATGCTGACTGACAAAAGAAACTAACAACATTCTCTAGGTCAGTGATGGCTAAACTTTTTGGTGCCGAGTGCCCAAAGCAAATGTGCGTGCGAATGGGCACACATGTGCAATCCCAAAATGCAATTTGAGTGTCCCCCACACATGCGCGCACATCCCCCATGCATGCGCCCCGTGCCCCCTTTACCCATTTTGACTTCCAGGTTGGTGCAGGCGGCCTTCCAGGCCCAAAACGCAATGTAAGAGCATCCCGTTTTGACTTCCAGGTTGGTGCAGGAGGCCTTGTAGACCCCAAATGGGGTGGGGTGGGGATGGACACATGCAGGTGAACCCCCCAAATGCAATGGGAGCGCCTCCTCACATGCGCCCCGCCCCCGTGCATGCACATGCGCCCTGCCCCCCGCGCACGCGCAGCAGAGCCAAAGACCAGCTGGCTGGCGGGATGCATTCATGCATGCGCGGTGGAGCTGGGCTGGGCGACAGTTGGCGTGCCCACAGAGAGGACTCTGCATGTCACCTGTGGCACGTGTGCCATGGGTTCGCCATCACGGCTCTAGATCTTCTGCAATTAACCCAAATGGGCCTTGAGCTGCAGTTCAATGGCAGGGCACCTTCAAACACAATGACGCATATACCAGGCTTCACGGATAAGGCTCTCCAAATATTAGCAGAGCTCATAACACACTCTTGACTTTGAAATCTGTGTTGAATTCCTTTAGCAAGTTCAAGAAGAGAGATGTTTTCATGGTTGTTTCCCAACAGAGAGTTGTTTTGAGTGGGGAGATGTGCCCAGGGCAAAGGAATCTTGGTTGTTCCCCTTACCTTGGATCATATCAAATAATATCTCCAATAATACCAGGAAACAGGCCAGACAGTTTTTTTTAAAAAAATAACAACACCCATGAGCATCTAAAGCTCCGTCTTCTCTGCGAGTCTGAATTGTAAGCATCGGGGGGGGGGGGGGGAGAAAGAGAGTTCTTTTCCTTTCCCACCCACGCTTCCCACTGGAAAAGCAGAAATGGATGTCAGGTGGGTGGGTTGGAATTTATTTGGAGCTTACAGACTCATGTTTGCTGGAGGGGGGGGGGAGAGAAAGAGAGAGAGAGGCTTCTACTACAAATTGGACCAGAAGAAGAAAATGAGCAGGTGATTAATTCATTATCTTCTCAATGAAAGCAGTATGCATCATGACTTCTTAAATTTCATATTCTGGAATGAGGAATGCAAATATTCAGCAATGTATTTGCTTGGGTGTTGGCCAAGCCTGAATACGATTCAAAACCTGTATCCTAAGTCTTAAGTTCAGCCGGGGAGGTGGGCTGCTGAGGGTTCACAGCAGTGTTACGCTGCCACAGGGCTGGGCGCCCACCATGGGCATGCGCGCTACGCACGGATGCGTACCCACCGCCCTGTGACACTCCAGCTGCTCGGCAGAGGTCGCACAGCGCCATATGCTGCGCGTCTGTGCACAAATGGCCCGGTTGGCTTAAATGCAGGTAAGGAACGAGGGAGGGCAGGTGGGCCCTCCAAAGCACCATTCTGGTACGGTGGCCGCTGCTCCTAGCGGCTACCGGTACACCCGTACCAGGGCATACCAGCTGGAGCCCACCACTGTTTCACAGGGGTTCGGGAGAATCTCTAGTTAAGATTCTGTGCAGTTCAGAGAACTCCCAAATCCCACTCCTGGCTGGCCACGCCCACCCCTTCCCGCCCCTCCAAGTCCCTACGCGGCCCATTTTGGATGTGCAAGTGTAAGGTGCGCACGGAGGCTCGGGGAGGGCGAAAAATGGGCCTACCGGAAGTTTCCATTTCCAGCCTCTAGAGGGCCTTTGGAGCCTGGGAGGCTGTTTTTGCCCACCTGGAGGCTCAAGGAAAGCCTCTGGAGCCCGGAGAGGGCAAAAATACCTCCCCCCACAATGTGGTGCAGGAGGCTGACTAGGCCCGCCCACCATGGCCACACCCACCCAGCAACCGGACAGCGAATCCCTTACTAAAATGTTTGAAGCCCACCCCCGAGTTCAGCCCCCACCAAAATGGCATTTCTGAACATCCTCTGGTCCCTTCTTTTATTTCACCTCGTATTTTATTTATTTATTGAGAAAATTTATACGGCTGCCCAACTCATGGTGGTCACAAGTGACTTGCAGAAATAAAACCCCAGGAAGATCAAGACCACGGGTTCAACGGATAGGTCATTCTTAAGGACCACCTAAGTAAAGCATTTGGGAGCAGCAATCTTTTAACGATTTCTGTCTACGCACCTAACGAGCTTATTCAGATTAGGTGAGAAATGAAACCACTCTGGAGACATATATGGGGTCCCTTAATCAATTTGCTCAGATTGAAGAAACTACTAGGATAAGCCCAAAGGTGCTTTTTCAGGAGTCAATTGGACTTTCTTGGTTTTCCTTTTGAAGACATTTCGCTTTTCATCCAAGAAGCTTCTTCAGCTCTGGCAGGATAGTGGGGAATGGAAGGATATTTCACTAACCTGTCAGAGCTGAAGAAGCTTCTTGGATGAGAAGCAAAACGTCTTCAAAAGGAAAAAAAAACAAGAAAGTCCAGTCGCCTCCTGAAAAAACACCTTTAGGACAACCGTGTCCTGGATGACTGACAAACACTACAGACTGCTAGGATAAACAGCGAAATGTTTCAAACGAAAAAGACAGGAAGTTGCTGTGACTCAACTTTCAGATTCTTTTAAAAGAAACAGATCGTTAAGAAGCTGCAAGTTGCAGACAAAGTTCTTTCTGCTTCATCTGAGTTAGCATGCCTTTTGCCGTCCTGACTAGGGAATTCTGGGAGTTGAAGTCCACACATCCTCAAGTGGCCGAGGCTGAGAAACACTGCACTAAGCATCTCAATAATTCTATCTACCCATAGATTTTTTAAAAAAAAACGCTAAGATTACCTTTCCATATATACTGTAAAAGAAATGGGGCCCATGTTGTTTTCAATGTGGTGCCATATTTGTAGAATTAATTCAGGGTTCCTAAAATATATATTTAACTCTACCTCTTCAGGTTTTTTTTAAAAGAACAATTCTCATATTTCAGTGTAAATCTGCCTTTTACTAATTGGATTTACTAAAACTCTTAACTTTATTGACTATACATGCCCAGGGTATGTTGCTTACATACACACTTCTCCAACTCTCCAACTGTGCATTTTTCAGGTAATGCCTTCATTTTTATTACATTATTGCCACGGTGGCCACTGCCGCACCCTCTCCCACCTAGCAGTAGCTACCTTTGGTCCCGCCACACTTGTGCTGCAACAGCTCCTTACACACTTACTGGCCTGCTTGTGACTTTCTGCTGGCTTCCCCATCGACTTTGCTTGCTGGAAGCTGTCAGGAAGTTGCCAGGAGGTCCTTATTACATGACTCATGATCCTTGCTTAATGACAACAATGGGGGATTGCCATTGCTAAGCAACGTGATCACGTGACCTCACACTTTTCGACTGCATTGCTTAGTGACAGAAATTCTGTGTCAAGGACTGAGGATTTAATAGACCCTGGTGGGGTCCACACAAGTTATTTACCGTTTTAAGAGGTGTCTATATATAAGTAGCCATCTTTCTCGTCATGTATCTCATTTCTCTCCTTATGTCCATAGCTGGGTGATAAGGGATTTATCTACCATGTGTATGTCTGTAAATATGTATATATAAACCACTGTTAATTGTCTAAAGGCTCTGTGTGCTGTGTTTTGCTGCTGGGTTTATCTCATAATAATAGTCACGCTGCCAAAACTCTGACATTCTGGCTCCAATTACCACTGTTAAGTGAGATTCGCTGTATTATTACTATTATTTAATACAGCCACCCTTCCATTTATCCCCAATATCTGCGCTGCTGACTTTCTCATCGGAGCTCTCAAGCCATGCTAGTTATTTACCTTGTATAAACAGGAAAAGTGAAGTCATATTACTTACTAGACTTGCTAAATCCAGAAATGCATTCTTCCAAAAACTCTAGGGTAAGGTGGGGTTCGTTAGCTGCCAGAGTCTTACTAATGGAGACAATGAAAAGAGTGTTGTTTGCAGGGATACAGAGACCTGACGTTTCCAGTAATTGGCCTTCAATCTTTAAATTAAAAGTACAAGTTAAGGCACAGAGAAGATTATAGGCCGCAGACCTGCAACAAAAAATAAGGAATGCGTTAAAAAAAAACGTTTCCTTGGGGAAGTCCAGAAAGTCTATGTTCAAAAGCCTATTTCATTCAGTCATTCATTCATTCATTCATTCATTCATTCATTCATTCATTCATTCATTCATTCATTCATTCATTCAGTTTCTATAGCTGTCCAACTCAACCAACTGATTTCTTAACATTGATATCAGCATATTTGGCTTCTGACACCCCCCACCCCCAATGGACTCAAGAAACTTAACAAACTAACAGGTGAGATATTACAGGTAGTCCTCAAATTACAGCAGCTCATTTAATGACCATTCAAAGTTTCAATGGCAATGAAAAAAGCGACATGACTATTTTTCACTGCAGCTTCCCCATGGTCACGTGATCCAAATGCAGGTGCTCATATTTATGACGGTTGCAGAGGTCCCGGGTTCATGCAATCACCTTTTGTGACCTTCGCTTCACCAGATTCACTTAATAGCCATGTTACTAACGTAACAACCACCGCGATTCACTTAACAACCGTGGCAAGAAAAGTCGTAACATGGAGCAAAACTCACTGAACTGTCTCCCATAGCAACAGAAATTCTGGGCTCAACTGTGGACATGAGTCAAGGACCACCTGTCATATCATTCTAAGAAAAACTGCATATTCTATTTTAGTTGATACATACAAGCACTTTCCTTGGCATTACCTTAAAACAGGCATTCCCTCCTGGGGAAGGCGAAAGAGCGAGGGTGTGTGTGTGTGTGTGTGTGTGTGTGTGTGTGTTAGAAATGTCTCTTTTGAAAGGTGCCAGCAAACCTACCTGCTTTTTTTTTTAAGTATTTGTATTTAGTAGAATAAAGAATTTTAAAAATATACTAACCGATTAATCAGAACCATCTTTTCAGTTCATCACAATGCTTTCAAACTGGGCAATCTGACTTGAGCCATAAAAATCAATGGATTGGAGGCATGCTCCCCTCCTGCCCTCCCAAAATACACTTCACAGAAACAGTGAAAGGAAAACAAATTATGCACAGGTAGTCCTCGACCTACAACCAGTTTGCTTAGTGGCCGTTCGAAAGTTACAATGGCACTGAAAAGTGTGACGTATGTCCGTTTTTTGCACTTATGACCATTGCAGCAGCCCCAGGGTCACGTGATTTACATTCGGATGCTTGACAACTGACTCACATTTATGACGGTTGCAGTGTCCCAGGGTCACATGATCCCCTTTTGCAACCTTCTGAGAAGCAGAGGGAAAGGGGAAGCCAAATTCCTTTAACTAATGTGGCACGAAAAATTGTAAAATGGGGCAAAACTAAATTTCTCACTTAGCAACATAATTTTTGGGCTCAATTGTGGCCATAGGTTGAGGACTATCTGCAAAATGGCGAAAAAGGCAAGGGGAAAATAATCAGCCTCAATATCGAGTTAACGAAAGCAAAGAATCTGGAAGAGGAAAAAATTGCAGCTATGCAAAGCAACACTCTAGTTTCTATGCAGGTAGTTCTCGACTTACAACCATTTCTTTAACGACGGTTCAAAGTTACAAGGGCACTGAAGAAACTGATTTATGACCAGTTCTCACACTTATGACCACGGCAGCACCCCCAGAGTCACGTGATCAAACTTTAGGGGCTTCATAACTGGCGTATATTAAAAGATGGTCACAGCATGTTTTGAGATTGTTATTTTCAACCTTCTAGGAAGCTTCTGATAAGCAAAGTCAGTGTAGGAAGCCAAACTGGCCTTATATGTATGTTTCACTTAACAGCTGTAGTGATTCGCTTAACAACCATGGCAGAAATGTCATAAAATGGAGTAAGCCTCACCTACCAACTGCCTTGCTTAGCAATGGAAATTTTGGGCTCAATTTTGGTCGTTAAGTCGGGGACTAGCTGCAGCTGGACTCCTATGAAATGAGGCCTCAAAATTCCTCCGCAAATGAACGTGGGACGTACCGTAGACTTGGGTCCGAGCTCCCTAGATTAAGCAGCGCGATGTTCAGCAGGGTTCCTGGCACATCCTTGGGACGGATTTTGGTATGTTGCGGTATAGAGTCAGGCTGGGATAATTCCCATCGTGTCCGTATATGAATGATGGACTGTACAATAGCTTCGCACTCCTGGTGCATGAAAGTCAGAGGGGTGCCTTGGTTGGCAATGGTTAAGGTGAACTGGTTTTCATCCACAAGGCAGATTTCTTCTATTTCAGAAGCGTAGTAAATGTCATTCAGGAACACGGTCTGGCCCAGGACTCTGGTGCGCTCAGCTGAAGTCACTTGGACAGCTGTGGAGCCAACCTGTGGAAAAGCATTGAGTTTAAGTGGGAGAAAAAACCAAGGCACCCCAAGTAGCATCCAACCATGGCAGGGGGTGTCCAACGTGGCAACTTTAAGACTTGTGGACTTCAACTCCCGGAATTCCCCCCAAAGCCGTTCTGGGAACTGAAGTCCACAAGTGTTAAAGTTGACAAGATTGGACACCCCTAAGTTATGGGTACTCCCTTACAGAGAAAAAAAGAGATCCCCCCCCCACTCCCCCTCCGCAATAGATTTTAATTTTCTTTTGAAATGTTTTGAAAATGGCAGGATAGCAACCAATAGGAAGGGACATTTTTTATTATTACAATAGTTATAATCAGCTGGAATCCAAATCAGTTCTTCTTAAGTAAGGGTGTCAAACTTGATCCTATCACGGGCCATGTTTGCCCTTGAGGGGACTTGGGGGGGGGGGGCATGGCCTGGTCATCGTGGCAAACTGGGTGGGTGTGGCCAGCACCCCTGTTCTTAAAGGTCAGGGATTTTCAAGTAGAAAATACATGACTATTTCATCTGACTTACTACAGCTAGCTAATAAATTAAAAAGCAAGCAATGAAAGTTATGCGAAATGTGTGCAAGAAATTTGTATAATATTAGGTCAACTCTGTCCAATTGTGTCCAACTTTAGGGCACAGCGCTCATCTCTGATTCTTGGCCGAGGGAGCCAGCATTGCCCGAAGACATTTTCTGTGGTCATGTGGCTAGTATGGTATGTGCCAAAAGTACACGGTTTGCTGTTACCTTCCCACCAAAGTGGTACTTATTTATCCACTCGCATTTGCATGCTTTCAAACTGATAGGTGGGCAGGAGCTGGGGCTGGGGCAAGGACTGAGAGCTCAACCTATTGTGTGGCACTCGGTTCTCAAACCTGGGCTTTCCAGCTGATACGCTCAGTGTCTTTAACCACTGAATTTTCATACCTCCTCTCATATATATTATGCTTGATTACGTATGAACCGGCAGCTGCCAAAAAAGCCAACACAGTTCTAGGCTGCATTGACAGAGGGATAGAATCAAGATCATATGAAGTGCTAATACACTTTATAATGTCTTGGTAAGGCCACACTTGGAATACTGCATTCAGTTTTTGTCACCATGATGTAAAAAAGATGTGGAGACTCTAGAAAGAGTGCAGAGAAGAGTAAAAAAGATGATTAGGGGACTGGAGACTAAAACATATGAAGAACGGTTGCAGGAACTGGGTATGTTTAGTTTAATAGAAAGAAGGACTAGGGGAGACGTGATAGCAGTGTTCCAATATCTCAGGGGTTGCCACAAAGAAGAGGGAGTCAAACTATTCTCCAAGGCACCTGAGGGTAGAACAAGAAGCAACGGGTGGAAACTAATCAAGGAGAGAAGCAACTTAGAACTGAGGAGAAATTTCCTGACAGTTAGAACAATTAATCAGTGGAATAGCTTGCCTCCAAAAGTTATAAATGCTCCAACACTGGAAGTTTTTTAGAAGAGATTGGACAACCATTCGTCTCAAATGGTATAGGGTTTCCTGCCTGAGCAGGGGGTTGGACTAGATGACCTCCAAAGTCCTTTCCAACTCTGTTATTCTATTTTATTCGAATCTTGGATTTAAGTTCACTCATCTTAAGGGGCCATGGTTGAGAATGTCTATGGAGATTCTCAGTCATCCAGGTCATGGTTGTCTCCCAAAGGTGAATTTTTTTCAAGAGGCAACTGGAGTTTTTGTTTGAGAAGCGAAACGTCTTCAAAGAAAAACCAGAAAGTCCAGTTGCCTCTTCGTTGAGAAGCACTTAGTGCAAGATCCCAGATTGGGGGAAAGCTCCTGTAAATGCCAAACATACAGTAAACCAGAGATCGAAAGCACGGGACTTACTTTAATGGAAACTTTGGTGTCTTTGTGGGCCAGTTTGAGGGCATTGTGGAAAACCTTCAGGTCTTCTTCCAAAGCCAAAGTGGCCGCTGGAAGTTTCTGCTGGTCGTGGTCTATGTGCTCGGCCAATTTCCCAGGCGAGTCAATGAAAATGAGCCTCTTGCTGCCTTTCAGGCCCGTCAGGAGTCGCTCGTGGTACTTGGTGTACTCCCTCACCCACGAGTTGCAGTTGTAGATGAAGACGGCAGAGACGTTTTCGTAAGCGAATCCCGGGAAAACTACAAACCACTTGGACAGGAAGTCTGTTTTGAAACGGTTGCTGGGCCCGGCGTGAGTGAGGTCCACTACGATCTCGTATGGCTTGGCGTAGTAAGGCTTCAGCGTCAGCAAAACGTGATATATTAGCAGGTCCCCATTGATTTGGCCGGTCTTAAACCTAGATGGGGAGGGGGGGAGATAAATCACAATTATACAATCGCTTATAACAACGGAAAATAAATAACAACGGAAATCGATTTATTTATTTGTGAATTTATAGGTTAATTTAGTCAAGTGATTGTAAGAGGTATGTAGGATACAACACAGTAGTCCGTCCTTTTGGCATGCCTGATAGCAAAAAAAAAATGTCTTGGGCCACATATAAAATTTATTTATTTATTATTTATTATTAGCGTTTATATACCGCCCCCTCTCCCGAAAGGGACTCGGGGCGGTGTACAGTCCGTATCAAAATACAACAAATTAAAACATAGTAATAACTACATAAATACATGTATGAGAGGAGGATAAAATATGCCAAACTGTACAGCTAAATAAATAAATCGATACAAAAGTTTAAAATCCCAATGTCATGTCAGGTTGAATTTAAAACACTATCCCTCTAAAAACCAGTAAGAATGTATATGCCAGGAGGTAGACGTTATAAATTATGCCAGACCAGCCAGACGGAACAGGTGTGTCTTCAGTTTCTGTCGGAAGGAGCAGAGGTCAGTAGTGGTTCTAATGTCGGGGGGGAGGTCATTCCAGAGAGTTGGGCCCATCACAGAGAAGGCCCTACTCCTCAGTGCCGCCCGTTGGCATTGCCTCGTGGACGGCACCAGGAGAAGGCCCTCCCTGTGAGAGCGAATTGGCCGCAGGGATGTATGTGGGAGGATGCGATCCCGCAGGTAACTAGGCCCTATGCCATGGAGCGCTTTAAAGATGGTGATCAGAACCTTGAAACGCACCCGAAAGACTACAGGCAGCCAGTGCAGCTCGTGCAGGAGAGGTGTTACGTGGGAGTACCTAGTACTCCCCATGACTACCCGCGCGGCTGCGTTCTGGACTAGCTGCAGTCCTCGGGCGCGTCCCAAGGGAAGCCCCATGTAGAGAGCGTTACAGTAGTCCAGGCGAGACGTCACCAGTGCATGAGTGACTGTGCGTAGGGCATCACGGTCCAGAAGGGGGCGCAATTGGCGCACCAGGCGAACCTGGTGGAACGCCCCCCTTGCCACGGCTGCCACATGGTCATCCATTGACAGCCGGGCATCTAGGAGGACGCCCAAATTGCGCGCCCGTTCCACAGGGAGCAATTGTTCGCCCCCTATGGCCAGTGATGGAATCAGCTGGCTGAACCGAGGTGCCGGTAGCCACAGCCACTCAGTCTTGGAGGGGTTGAGTTTGAGTCTGTTGTCCCCCATCCAGACCCCGACGGCTTCCAAACACCGGGACATCACTTCGACAGCCTCGTTGGGGTGGCTTGGGGTTGAGATGTACAACTGAGTATCATCAGCGTACAGATGGTACTCAACCCCAAAACCACGGATGATCTCACCCAGCGGCTTCACATATGCGTTGAACAAAAGGGGCGAGAGGACCGACCCCTGCGGCACCCCACAAGAGAGTGGCCTCTGGGTCGACCTCTGCCCCCCAGTCAACACATATTGCATCCGGCCGGAGAGGTAGGAGCCGAACCACCGTAAAACGGTGCCTCCGACTCCCATCCCCTCCAGCCGGCGCAGTAGGATACCATGGTCGATGGTATCAAAAGCCGCTGAGAGGTCTAATAGGACCAGGATAGAGGAGCAACCTTTATCTCTGGCCCTCCAGAGATCATCCACCAACGCGACCAAGGCTGTCTCGGTGCTGTGCCCGGGTCGGAAGCCGGACTGGCGTGGGTCTAGATATACGGATTCGTCGAGGCGACGTGGAAATTGCTGCGCCACCACATTCTCAACAACCTTCGCTAAAAAGGGGAGGTTGGAGACTGGACGGTAATTAGCTAGCTCCGTTGGGTCAAGTGAAGGCCTCTTGAGCAGGGGCCTCACCACCGCCTCTTTCAAGGCAGTCGGTAAGGAACCCTCGCTCAATGAGGCGTTCACCAGGCCTAGAAGCCAGCCTTGCGTCACCTCCCAGGATGCCAGTACCAACAAGGAGGGGCACGGGTCCATTGAACATGTGGTGGGTCGCAGCCATCCACGCAACCCGTCTAAATCCTCGGGGGCAACAGAGTCAAACTCCTCCCAGAGTGGGCGCACAAGACTCACTGATGACGGCTCGTCCGGTCCACTGGGGGGGGCCCATCCGCTCCGGATCTGAGCGACTTTGTCCTGCAGATATTCCCCAAACTCCTCTGCTCTTCCCTGCAAGGGTGCCTCCCGCGTCTCCTGCGACAGGAGAGAGCGGGTCACCCTAAACAGGGCGGCAGGGCGGTTATCTGCAGACGCAATGAGAGCGGCACAATATCTACGTTTGGCCGTTCTCAATGCCACAAGGTAGGTCCATAAATAGGCTCTTACCTGTGTTCGGTCAGATTCGGAGCGTGAGGACCTCCACCTGCTCTCTAGACGTCTCCTATGGCGCTTCATCACCCTAAGCTCCTCGGTGTACCAGGGAGCCCGGGTGGGTCGCTGCCGTAGGAGAGGTCGCAGAGGCGCAACCCGGTCTAAGGCCCCCACCGTCGCCCTATTCCAGGCGTCGACTAGGTCCTCCAACCGAGCGCGGGTCAGGGCTACAGGTAAAGGCCCAAGCTCCGTCTGGAACCTATCCGGTTCCATCAAGTGCTTGGGGCGGTACCAGCTTGAACAAACTGGCTCCGCCTCCTCACGGTGGAGGGTAGCGCCAGGGAAGTCCAGCCGGAGACATGAGTGATCTGACCATGACAGGGGCGTAATCTCTAAATCCCCTATTCCCAGATCACTCGTCCACTGCTCAGATACAAAGACAAGGTCCAGTGTGTGGCCGCCTTCGTGTGTGGGGCCCTGAATTAGTTGGGTCAGGCCCATGGCTGTCATGGAAGCCATGAACTCCCGAGCCACCTCGGACGCTGCTCCCGTCGACGGCAGGTTGAAATCCCCCAACCTGCCGTCTGATATATAGTAGTTAATGTATATAAATCACATAATAATGTTAGAGGTTTATCAATCTTGTGGGCCACATTTACTAGCTATCCAGGGCGACATGTGGGTTTCGGGTTGGATATGCTTGGGCTAGAACCAAAACAACAATAATGCAATCATATACACCAAAATCTAACACAACATATACATATGGCACAATTGATCCCAGAAATAATAATTCCATGCCTGGTGCTGAGAAACACACATATTCATGTTCCAAGCTGTCTGGAAAACATTTTTCACTCAAAATTCTTATGAATGTCTAGGAGGCTATAAATAAAGATAACTATCAATAAGAAGTTACATACTCCAGAAGTAGAATTCCCCAACCTGGTACCTTCTAGATTTGCTTAAATATAATTCCCAACATCCCCAGCCAATAGAGGTAGTCTTCAACTTACAACCATTCATTTAATGGCTTTTCGAAGTCACAATGGCACTGTAACCATTTTTCACACTTACAACCGTTGCAGCATTCAGATGCCTGGCAACTGACTCATACTTAGGACAGTTTCAGTGTCTCGTGGTCATGCGATCCCTTTTGGACCTTCTGACAAGCAAAGATAGCGGGGAAGCCAAATTCACTTAACAACCATGTTACTAACTTAAAAACGGCAGTGATTCCCTTAACAATTGTGGCGAGAAAGGTTGCACGATGGGGCAAAACTCACTTAACAACTGTCTTGCTTAGCAACCAAAATTTGGGGCTCAATTGTGATCATAAGGCAAGGACCACCTGTAGACTACTGAAGGTGTACTGAACTACCAGTTCCCAAGGGAATGCAGTCAGTCAGGTGAGATTCTTGTAAATAATAATAAAGATAATAAAGAAATAATAATAAATAATAATAAAGAAAGTACATTGGATTATTCATGGAGTTCTTCTGGATCTTTGAACTTCACATTAGGAAACAATGCCTTAATTTACAAAGGACAACATGATATCTTGTAGAAGGTGCTTTAAACATCCCTAAGGGCCACATAGTCCACCTTATTTGGCAGAACCTTGCTACCTTAGCTTACCTTGAAAAAAGCTAAGCAGGCTTGGTTCTGGTTAGTGCAATGTTGTCAACCTTGGCAACTTTAAGACTTCAACTCCCAGAATTCCCCAGCCAACTCTGGGGATACCAGCAGGAAATCCATGCGATGATCCATGACTTAAGGTATTTGCACCTTATTTGTTATTTCTCTTATTTTTTAAAAAGTATCTTTGAAATGGTCAATTGAAAGAGTCCATTGGATTGAATTGGGCGGATATAGAAATAGGCATTTCTATTTAACTGCATTGCAAAGGCCTATCATATAGAAATGATAGGCATTTGCAAACATGGATTTCAAACCTTTCGTTAAACAGATGGGAACCCACAATCACAATGTGCTTGAAGAACAAACAATCTAAATTCAGTCTCTTGCAAAGCAAGGTGGAAAATGGCCTTTGGGATTTATTCAAGAGAATTTGACAAAGAGGGCTTAGGGCAGGGGTGTCAAATTTCAGTGAAATTTCACTCAGGGTTGTGTTTAACCTCAGAAGGGGGGGGCTGGTGTGTGGCTGTGGTCAGGGTGGGTGTGGCCAGCTCGATGTCACTTGTGTCCAGTGGGCTGACCTAGCTACCTGCGGGATCGCATCCTACCGCACACATCCCTGCGACCAATTCGCTCTCACAGGGAGGGACTCCTCCGGGTGCCGTCCACCAAGCAATGCCAACAGGCGGCGCCTAGGAGTAGAGCCTTCTCTGTGATGGGCCCAGCCCTCTGGAATGACCTCCCCCCCGATATCAGAACCACCACCGACCTCCGCTCCTTCCGACAAAAACTTAAGACTCACCTGTTCCAATTAGCTGGCCTGGCCCATTTATAGTCCCATTCATACCTCCTGGCAAATATTTTTACCCTGGGATAGTTTTTAGGGGTGTTTCTAATGTATTTTTAAATTTTTAAAATTTTAATCTAACTTTAACTATTGTACAGTACATTATTGCTAACCTCCTCCAGCCCCATATTTATTTCATATTTATATTATGTATATTTACTGTTTTTAATATGACTGTACACCGCCCCGAGTCCCTTCTGGGAGAGGGGCGGTCTAGAAATTAAATAAAAGTTTAAAAAGTTAAAAGTGTCAGGGGCGCCTGTGATAGCCCATGCATTCTGCCAGTGAAAACAGGCTCCCGAACTCCGTTTTCGGCTGCGACGGTTTCCTGCAACTCTCCTCCCGCGGCCCACCCAAGCTCCATTTTCGCTGGCAGAGGCACCACAGGCCAGCCTGGCACTCAGGTCTCGAACTTGGGCTGCTGGCTTTCCAGGTGACAAACCCAGCATCTTAACTGCGGAGTCGCCACGCCTCCATTATTGATCCTAAAATCTCAACATATCACTTTGCTGTTCATCTGAAAGTCTCTATGATGACAGAAGTGGCCTCAAAGATGACACACACGCATGCAGCTTTTCCACAAAATTCAATGAGGAACGCAGAACTTCGTCCAGAAGAAATAACAACAAAAGAATGATTCCATCCATGATCCAAAAATTGGGCCCACTGGACATTGTCAAACAAACCGGAAACGATCTCTCAGAACGAGTTCCACATGAAATCCCTATTGAATTGTGTAGTCTGCAAATGTTCACATTACGCCCATGCTTAAACATGAGAATGAGGTCACTTATAAGACCGGTGCTGTTGTAATTAAGTTAACTACTTGCATTTCATTTACAAGCCTGGCTATTTAGTGAGACAATAATTCAGACGCTTAATTTGCTGGGAGCTGAAATGTGGTGTCCTGCTACTTAATTGGATGTGTCCAAAAGCATCCAAATGATTAGAAGGAGATGAGCAGAAATATTTAGATACCTTCAGGATATCAACAAGTTCATTTAAAGCACTTCTTCTAACCCAGTTTTAAAAGTTCACTGTTGCTTCAGGAGGAAGGTAAGATCTTGAAGATGTTTAATGCAACAGATATTAACCAAATCTAGATTCCAAAGCTGGAGGTATATGTAGTACATTAACACTGGAATAGTTGAGGGTCTTCCTGGATATTTTTTTCCCCTTACAGTTTAAACAATGCACTCAGAATCTGAAATAGTTCTAGGATTAGAAAAATACTATTTTCTGATTAATCACAACTGGGGTGTAACGCTTTTAAATGTACTTTTGCTGCCACAGCTGCATAAGATCGGAAATTTATTTGGAAAGATTGCTATCATTAATAAGATTCAGAGAGCTCATCTAATAAAAATGTACTCTCATCTTTTCCTGACTCTTTCCAAAGTATTTATTCAGAGGATCCTATCATTTCGGGTCTTCTAATGTACACATATATTTGTCTGTGTATGTCTGGCCCATCTCCGTGTGCAAAGGTAGATAACTCTGTGTGTGTGTGTGTGTGTGTGTGTGTGTGTGTGTGTGTGTGTGTGTGTGTAGACAGACAGACATAGTTTATATACATGGTATATAAAAATTACCAGTATCAGTGCCCAACCAACTGGTAGCCCCTGTGTTGTGGCCAGTTGACTACCGGTCCCTTCGGCAATGGGAGTTAGGGTCAGCATCAAGGCATCCTGACAGCTCCGAGGGGTAAGAGAGAATGGAACTGGCAGAGAGAGGGGGGGGGGCAGAGCCTGGGCTGGCTGTTAGCTCTCAGATGGAGAGTCAACAGCCCCCAGGTCTGGAGGGGACTGATGAGGAAGAGGGGGAACAGCTGGGTCCAGTTGCCGACGCGCGGATGCGCAGAAGGCAGAAGAGAGGAGAGCAGTGGAAATCCGTGGGCTGATTCTGGGGAAGGAAGAGTCACCGCTGCTAACGAAGCCCCACCCTAGCTCTGGGGATAAAAGGCGGGGGAGGGGGTGTTAATAGATGTGGCAGACAACTATGCATCTTCTGGCCAGCTTTGTTAGCCTACGTTGAGAGATACTTTTTGCCGGGGCTGCCGGCACTCCTAATTAAAGGAATCTTTGAGCTGACTTCAGAGGGTTTGTCGTGTTTGGGGAGGTGGGTCAGAACTCCCTGACTAAGCAGGATCAGGTCTGATTAATGCTTGGATGGGAAATTCTAATGCTGTAAGCTAGATCGGGAAGTAAAAAATAAAATAAAAAACCCCAAGAGATATGGCAAACCACTTCCATATTGTTGCCAAGAGAACTGGAGACCCATGTTCATCAAAATGAAATAGAGTGAGACCTAGACACACCGTGATTAGGAAATCACCAGGAAATCCCAAAACGGCTAGACCAGAAATTGCAAAGACATTTTGGAAAAGGGCAACAACAAAGCACTTCCTCATTTTTGCCAAGAAAATTACGTGAAGATGTTCATAAAGTCAGGAGTTGAATGAACGTGACTCATACGGGAGACCTTACGGTTGAATCTCAGTTCTTTATGGACTTACAAGAGAGTAATTTCTAACTGTATTTACTCTTCTGTCCCAGAGCAAAGTATCCATAAATAAATGATCACCACAGGACTGATGAAATTCAGTCCCACCCAATGTAGCTACAAACTTGTGGCATAAAACCAAACAAAACCCCAATATTCTGAATCAATAGCCTATACCTGTCCTTTTTAGGGAGGCTACTTCTAAAAGTTACCCCAAAGATCCTACATTTCTCCTTCTCCTTCCATGTAACAGCTGGACAATCTGTTGGTTTAAATATAATACTGTTGGTTTACCTTGCACTGGATGCCACATATTCAATACTCCCATTTATCCAGATCAATTCTACTTAGGCAGTAAGCTAGCTAGCTAACTAACTAACATTGAGAGCTACTTTGGTACAGTGCTTAAGGTGCTGGCCTAGAAATAAGGAGATTGTGAGTTCTAGTTCTGCCTTAGGCATGAAAGCCAACTGGGTGACCTTGGGCCAATCATCAGGAGACTGTGGATTCATAAAAGATAGCTTGGTAATTTTGGGCCAGGCACTCTTCTCTTAACCCAAACCACCTCACAGGGTTATTGTTGGGGGGAAAGTAGGAGGAGGTAGGAGTATTGTGTGTGTTGAATTATTTAGAAAAATAATAAAGGTGGGATGAAATAAATCCTGAAGATGAAACTCAAATACTTTGGCCGCCAAATGAGAAGGAAAGACTCCCTGGAGAAGAGCCGAATGCTGGGAAAGATTGAGGGCAAAAGACGAAGGGGACGACGGAGAATGAGATGGCTGGATGGAGTCACCAAAGCAAAGGCGTGAGCTTAAATGGACTCCAGAGGATAGTAGAGGACAGGAAGGCCTGGAGGAACGTTGCTCATGGGGTTACGATGGGTCAGACACGACTTCGCAACTAACAACAACAAAACAACAAACAAATAAACAAAATATATAAGGACAAGGTGGCATGCAGAATTTTTTTTTGTTGGTTTATTATTTAAAAAAAAGGAAATTGGGCATAGTGCAACCATCCTGGCATTATCTCCGCCATACAAAAATGAAGTATAACACAAATATCTTATGTGCTAAGCATATGTTACTAATTACTACACCTATTTAACATGCAGAATTCCTCAAAACCTGACATTTCTTGGCCTCAGGTTAGTGGAATGTGTATAAACTATAGCAAGTTATAGGGACGGCCACATTCATCTATTTAACTGCTGAGAATCTGAATAGCAAAAGAGGAAGGGACGTGGTGCTAAGCAAACACGACTAAAACTGAGCAAAAGGAAAGGCCTTTGACACAAGCCCCCGAGATGTTTTTGTGCTTTATTCTGCAATCTTGACAGCAAATTTGGGCAGAATGGCGATGGTTCCTCCTCCGCACCTTCCCCTTTTTCCTCTAACCCATCACATTATGCTTACAGCAGAAAGGAAATGTGTCATCTTTGTGGTTCAGTTTTCTAAATGGAGAACTAAACACCATGTTTAAGATGCACGTTCACTTTTAATATATAAAAACAACTCCAACACCCAGGCAGCGCCACAGGGTAAGACAGAGAAAAGTACCTCTGTGTTAGATTATCACCGATTTGCACAACAAGACTGTCTGCTGACATCTTCCTCCTGCAGGTAAGTCTGCATTATTTTTTTTGGACATGAGAGCAGTGTTCCAATATTGGAAGTGCTGCCACAAAGAAGAGGGGTCAACCTATTCGCCAAAGCACCCGAAGGCAGGGCAAGAAGTGATGGATGGAAACTAATCAAGGAGGGAAGCAACCTAGAACTAAGGCGAAATTTCCTGACAGAGAACAATTAACCAGTGGAACGACTTGCCTCCAGAACTTGTGGGTGCTCCATCACTGGAGGTGATTGGTCAACCGTTTGTCTGGAATGGCATGGGGTCTCCTGCTTCAGCAAGGGGTTGGACTAGAAGACCTCCAAGGTCCCTTCCAACTGTGTTATTCTGTTATGTTTCCTTCTATATCTTTCAACTTGCTCTGTACCACAAGGAAACAAAAGCCTCCCGCTGAGATTGGCTGAGACTCAATGCAGGAAGCTTGTGGAAAAAAGAAAACAGGGCATGCTCCTCATTGTATCTTAAAGGTTATTAACACAGGAAAAGAGAGAAGGAGAGGGAGAGAAAAATGCTTGGAAATTGGAAAGCTATCAGGAACCCGTCAGAGTAACTAGGGCAAACCCAACAAAACATTTTCTCAATAAAACAGACAGGCTGTCAGAGGGAGCTTTGTGGATGAGGGCTTCTGCCTTGGCTTTTGTCTTGCTTAGGGTGAAATTCTGAACTCCACTATCAAGCACCACAATTAACAGAGAGAGCTTTGTGCTGGCAGTGGCATTACTGCACACAGACAGCTCTGTAATAATCAAGGCATGGTAAGGTTAGACATCTGCAGATGCTCTCAGTACAATGTTAGTGATCCAACATCTTTGCAGCTCAGTGTTGGAGGGAAAAAAAAACACAAAATTGGTGTTAACTCAGTGGCAAATATATACCGATTTACTACACGGTTTTATTCTGGTCCTCCTTGTGATATAGAAACAGGATGTGGTTTTAGGTAGGGTAGGGAGCAAAAATAGCCAGGCTTCTCCAAACCCATGTTTTGCATGTATAAAATCTCACATTGAATCCACAGTATCTCCATCTTGAAGATAACAAAAATTAAAGAAAAGTCTAATACTAGCCACCTGAGCCAATAATTTGAGACCTAGCATTTGCCCAGAATTTTAATCAGCAGGATTATGGATGGTTAAAAAGGGTCTCAAATCACACACAGAGAGACCAACGTAATATAGCAACAAAGATGATTAGGGGACTGGAGGCTAAAACAGACAAAGAACAGTTGCAGGAATTGGGTATGTCCAGTCTACTGAAGAGAAAGACTAGGGGTGACGTGAAAGCGGTGTTCCAATATTTGGCTGCCACAAAGAAAAGGGGGTCAAGCTATTCTGTAAAGCACCTGTCCTGAAGGCATGACAAGAAGCAAGGGATGGAAATTAATCAAGGAGAGATCCAACTTAGACCTAAGGAGAAATGGTACCAATGAGAACCAGAGGTGGGTTACTCCCGGTTCAGCCCGGATCGGGCGAACCGGTAGTGATGGCAGCAGCAGGCTCCGTCCCCCCTCTGGCCGGATGCTTCTGGGCATGCGCAGAAGTGTCACACGGGTGCGCACAGGAGCAAACCAGTAGTAAAAATAATGGAAACCCACCACTGATGAGAACAATTAACCAGTGGAACAACTTGCCTTCAGAAGTTGTTGGTGCTCCAACATTGGAGGTTTTTAAGAAGAGACTGGACAACCATTTGCCTGAAATGATACAGGGTTTCCTGCTTGATTAGAGGGTTGAACTAGAGCACCTCTTAGGTCCCTTCCAACTCTATTATTATTTTATTCTATATCATGGGCACTTTAATTCATCTTCTTTGGTCTTTAGGAATGATTTTCTGTAGAAATACTTTTAATGCACAGGGGGAAACAGTCATGGCGTTCATTCCGATTTTATCAAAACCTTAGGATTAACAAATAATTTCCATTCACTTTTTCCCCAAATATCTTAAAATATATTCAAATAAACTGAAATTATGTACAATCAATCTTACATCTTGTGCTATTTGCATATGTCTTCCTTAGCCTCAAAACATACAGAAATGTTCATTCGATTCTGAATCGTCAGGGTCAAAAATACTAGTAGTGTATTAAGCTCAAGGAAATCTTGCTGACTGCTGAAAGCCACTGTTTCTCATCCTAAAACCAGGATGAACTTCAATCCGTTCTAGATAGCGGTCCTCTACCTTTTTCATTTCCTCTATAAACATGTAAATTAAACATACCACAGGCTACTACGTGATTTATACATGCTTATAGTTAAAGGTTATCTTCAGAAAATTGGTCAAAGAACTAAAGCCAAAACTGTTATAAAACTAAACCCAGTTCTATCATATTGTCTTTTTTGCAGGTGACAGATCTCTCATAAACATGAGGCTGTTTGATCACATGGGCTTAGGATTCCTTCTGGGGATCATCCTTCCATCCTGCTCACAAGTAAGAGTGACGGCTGATTTGATGACAATTGTGTATCCTTCAGTTCCTACTTCTCAGCCTCCAACATCAAATTCCAGTCTTACGACATTGGTTTCACGGGAGACAGCCACTTACACAACACAGACTTCCACTTCCAAATCTGATGCCAGTGTGGGATCCAAACAACTGACAGAAACACCCACCTCTACAGCCCTAGAATTCTCTTCAACACTTCCAACAGAGGGGCTGCCGAATAGTACAGATTCTGAACTCTCAACTCTTGGAGTGGATCCAACTAAAACCAAACCCTGTGAAGAAAATTACAGACAACAAACGCTGATTTGCCTGATCATAATTGGGGTGCTTGTGTTCATTTGTGTGGTCTTGCTCTTGGTCATCGTTGTTTTGGCAGGCAAACTGTCCTACTACAAGAGAAAACAGTCTAACAAGCGTTTTCCGAGGAGTAATGGTGATTTTCTAAGTACCAACAGCTTATGGCCCATTGGGTTAGAGACGCTACAGAGGTTGTCCATCGAGAACCCAAAGCCCCGAGGCCTAAGCCTGGAAAGACCAGCAGAAGGGCAAGGACAAAACGGGGATGAAGTCAACAAGAAGCTGGTTAGTGAATTAGCAGATCGACAGAAGCAGAAGGAGATATCGGCAAACACAAATAAAACCATCATTACCACTGTTGAAATTTAAGCCTAGCTTGGGACTTCTTTGGGAGAGAAGAAAATCTGCAGGCAGATATACTGGTTCCTGGGTGCTGGTAATTTTTCAGGTATTATACATAGTAAGAGAGCATCATCTCAACCCTGTGAGGGTCCATGTTAACATCAGAGGTCAGTCAAATCATCTTCACAACTTCTCCAGGATGAGGATGGTTTCATTTCAAGCAAAGTCTGACATGCAGGAAGAGAGCAGACATGGCTACAGCTGGGGAAATCAGAGCAAATAGTTCCCACTTCTATTTACACCTAATCAGAAGAAGGACTGAAAAGGTGAGACTGGCTTTACAAATACAATCTTAAATATGCAATGTCCTCAGATGTTCGTTCTTCCTCCGTCACTAATGAAAGCTGGACCTCAGAGATGTTGTGAGCCTATCTATCCACCACTGTTCACCTCACATTAGCAGCATGGACACCAATCAGACTAAGCGACAAAATGCCTCCCTTACCTGTTCTTGCATGAAATTTTGGGAGGTGGAGTAAGCCTCTGTGTTGCTTACCAGAGCCCTGCAGGGTCACTGGGTCCTTTCCTGGCCAGCTTCTCCAAAACCTTTGTGGGAGGACATGATTTCCACTCCTTATGATCTTTGTCTGTTGAACTGAACGCATAACTTCCAAGGAAGGAAGGAAGCCATTTCCAAATCAATCTCGCTTTCTCCTTTCTCCCGTCTGCTGCTTAGGCAGAAATTTGGGCAGGACCAGTAAAAATACACAATGGTTGCCTTGACAAGGGGCCAACGGAAGAATTGATTTGCATATACATAATAAACTAAAGTTGTTTAGTTTTAATTTTAGATTATTCTTATGGCTTAGAGCGGTGCTTCTCAAACCGGCTGGCTGAGGGAATTTTGAGAGATGGAAGTCCACCCATCGTGAGGTGGTCATGGTTGAGAAACACCAACTTAGAAGGTTATGCCATACCACCGTTTGGGCTAATGATTTTGTCTATTTTGTGATTCTTTCTGTAAACAGGTTAAATGTACTATTACCCTGTTTCCCTGAAAATAAGGCCTCCCCGGATAATAAGCCGAATCGCGCTTTTGAACGCATGCGCTAAAATAAGCCCTCCCCCGAAAATAAGCCGTCCTCGAAAATATTACAACGCAGCAGCAGCCATGAGGATTGCTGCCTCCTGCGCCTCAAAAATACTGCATTTTTCAGACTATAAGATGCACCGGTATATAAGATGCACCAAGATTTTGAAGAGGTAAGTAAGAAAAACAAGTTTTTGCCTTCCCCCAGCCCCCAGCAGCCCTCAGCAGGCTTCAGCAAGACTGGGGCAAGGCAAAAATGCCCCCATTTCTGCCTTACCCCGGCAGTGCTGAAGCCTGCAGAGTGCTGCTGGGGGCTGAGGGAAGGCAAAAAAGCCTCTGTTTTTGTGAAAAATGGCCCCTTTTTTGCACATTTTTTGCAAAAACGGGGGCATTTTTGCCTTGCCCCAGCCCTGCAGAAGCCTGCAGATGGCTGCTAGAAGCTGAGGGAATGCAAAAAAGCCTCAATTGTTGTGAAAAACAGCCTGGGTTTTGCAAAAATGGGATGCAGGGGTGGGGCTTCGGGAGGCCAAAAACGGCTGTATTCGGTGTATAAGATGCACCAATATTTCCAGGCTCTTTTTTGGGGGGGAAGGTGTGTCTTATACTCCCAAAAATACGGTAATAAGACCTCCCCAAAAATAAGGCCAAGCGATTATTTCTGGGGTCAAAAGAAAATAAGACCCTGTCTTATTTTCGGCGAAACATGGTAAACAGAGCCACTTTTTCCCTAAGGTGAGACAACCCCATATCTCTCTCTCCAACCACACCCATCATTATAGCCTTATTATAGTAAAATATGTGTGCAGTTTCTGTAATGTCCTTCTTTGGGAATAATTTGAAATTGAGGAAACTCTATGGGGACTGCATTTACAAAGAAAGGACCTAATACATCCTTCCACACACATAACGTTACACCAAACCTTTCAGCAGTAGTTATTTTACAAGACACTCTGGAAAAGTCAACGTACTAAAACTACTAATTGCAAGTGTCTAATAAAATCCTTGATTTCTTCCGAACAGAAGCTCTCATGTTTAAACAGGCTCTCTTTCTTTCTTTTTTTAAAATTTCTTCATTTATGAATCCTAGGGATAAAGTTTTTCCTCTAGGACAGGAGCTAAGCATGGATCTAAGCAGTATGCACATTGCTAATAACTCCAAAGGGACCTAAAGTAATTATTAATGTGAAAATGAATTTGGAATGGGGAGGACTGGAAAAAATAAACTCCATTACACGAATTTCCATTCCCCCTAGAAACCAAGAATAAACTTTTCCAAATATGGGCAATGCAAAACATCAAGCATCTGTCCAGAATACTTCATTCAGTCTGTGTTGAACAGAATTTGGGAAGGGGGTGTCACAGGTGTCCCAGAATGTGCCTTTCCTTCTGCCAAGATTCAGGCAGCAGAGGAGACCCCACCCTATTGCCTCACTCCCATCTGCTTTTGAGTTTTCCATGCTCAAGTTTCTATTTTGTAGAGCAACAGAGATGATCAGGGAACTGAAGGCTAAAACATAAGAATGGCTGCAGGAATTGGGTATGTCTAGTTTGATGAAAAGAAGGACCAGGGTTGACATGATAACAGAGTTCCAATATCTCAGGGGTTGCCATAAAGAAGAAGGAGTCAAGCTATTCTCCAAAGCACCTGAGGGCAAGACAAGAAGCAATGGAGTGAAACTAATCAAGGAGAGAAGCAACCTAGAACTAAGGAGAAATTTCCTGACAGAACAATTAATCAGTGGAATGATTTGTCTCCAGAAGTTGTGAATGCTCCAACAGTGGAGGTTTTTAAGAAGAGACTGGACAACCATTTTTCTGAAATGGTATAGGGCCTGAGCAAGGGGGTTGGACTAGAAGACCTCCAAAGTCCCTTCCAATTCTGTTTTTCCATAAAAGGATCCTTCTCCATTTGTAGCTTTGAAGATTCCTTCCATAGGATGGCTGGTTACTTTGTTCGTTTAATGAAGATGGAAAATCCCATTTTTTCTAGAAGAATCTTTGCGGGGGGGTAAACCACAACAGGTTCTCCCAGATGTTTTGTTTCCAACGAAGCAGAATTTTGCAGGCTGGGGAAGAGGGAATGAGCCACGCCTTTCCCCCCCTTCCTAAGCACTGCAATAGTTTCATACAAGAGGGTCTGTTTACAAATGATGGAGTCAAGTACAATTATCTATGGACATGCACAGCCATCCAGGCCTTGTTGGTCCCAAAGGTGCTTTTTCCCCCAAAAGGTGACTGGATTTTCTTGTTTTTCTTGAAGGAAAATGTTTTCAAGAAAAAACAAAAAAAAAGGCCAGTTGCTTTTGAAAAAGCCCCTTTGGGACATTCAAGTGCAAAATTCTGAGATCGGGCTAAAGTCCTTAGTTGCCCATTTGTGCAATAGTGGTCTATTTTCCCTTGTTGTACTATGTTTCAGTGGTGGGTTTCCATTTTTTTTACTACTGGTTCGCTTGTGCGCATGCGCAGAAGCGTCCAGGTGGGTAGGCGGAGCCTCCCGCTACCGCCACTACCGGTTCGCCCAATCCGGGCCAAACCGGGAACAACCCACCTCTGCTATGTTTGTTTGTTTTTTGCTTTGAGAGAGGGAGAAGCAACACCTTTTGGTGGCCATCTTCCAAATATTTAAGACAGTGTTTCCCAACCTTGAAGATGTCTGGACTTCAACATCCAGAATTCCCCAGCCAGCATTCGTGGGAACACTGATTTAGGAGGAGACAAGGATGCAAAGTAGTTGGGAATAACCTCATTGAATGAGTGGAATCAGCAGCGTTGATTTTATATTTCAGGTTTTCAGAAACATAAACCCGAAACTGCCCAAATTTCTGAGTCATTCCTCTGCGTGACTCAAACATTAAGCAGAGGACTTTTTATCTGGAAACAGAGCTAAGGTTACTTTGGTATGATTTCCAAATCGAACTGGGGTTTCGTTCTGTTACTTCCTTTCACCTAATGAGCAATCAAGTCCTTTGAATGTACTTGGCACAGCAAAGCACAAGGCAAGAGAATGTCAACATGCTGGGCCATTGGGTGATGTCAGTTTTGGCCAATGTTTGAGAAAGCCGTTCTATTGTAGGTGATTTTCTTTGTTACAGGCTACTCTTATCATAAGGTCAGGCTTACCAAACCTTCAAAATTTCACAAGAGGTGGACAGATTTAACTATAATTTCAGCTGAAAAAGTATAACCATCCTAGACCAAGCCAAATCCAAGACATTCTAGAGCAGTGATGGTGAACCTTTTTTGGCTCGCGTGCCACAAGTGGGGGGAGTGCAGGGGGGTCGAGTGTGGGCGTGCCGCACCCATAATGCAACGCGCGACCCCCCCATTTTACATGCTTTTTTCGCCCTCCCCAGGCTCCAGGGGCTTTATAGGAGCCTGGGGAGGGCGAAAGGAGCCTCCCCCGACCCCCCGGAGGCCCTCCGGAGGCTTCAGGGACCGTCCGGAGGCTTCCCTGAAGCCTTCGGAGCTTTTAAAACCACCCTCCGAGCAAACCGGAAGTGACTTCCAGGTTGCTCGGAGGGTCGTTTTAAGTGCTCCGAAGGCATCAGGGAAGCCTCTGACGGTCCCTGAAGCCTTCGGAACGCTTAAAACGACCCTCCAAGAAACCCAGAAGTCACTTCCAGTTTGCTTGGAGGGTGGTTTTAAGCGTTCCGAAGGCTTCAGGGAAGCCTCCAGACGGTCCCTGAAGCCTTCGGAACGCTTAAAACGACCCTCCGAGCAACCCGGAAGTCACTTCCGGTTTGCTCTGAGGGTGGTTTTAAGCGTTCCGAAGGCTTCAGGGACGGTCCCTGAAGCCTCCGGAGGGGGGGAGGCTCTTTTCGCCCTCCCCAGGCTCCTATAAAGCCTCTGGAGCCTGGGGAAGGCGAAAAATAGCTTTTAAAAAGGTGAACTCGGCTGGCCAGCGGGCGCATGCGCGCTGGCCAGCTGACAGGGCAGCGCCTCGCGTGCCCTGACAAATGGCTCCGCGTGCCACTTGTGGCATGCGTGCCATAGGTTCGCCATCACTGTTCTAGAGAATTCTGGGGAGCCTGACACTCTGACCAATCGGCCATGAATAAGCATGTAGACGTCAACAGCAATAACATACCATTCAAAAGAGACAATCAATAAGCCAAAAAAGGAACAAAAAGACCCCCCCAACCAACAGTCAATACCCAATGAAGAGAGATTAACACCAAGATTTACCTTAGATCAACAATCAAGAAGTCAGCAATACCCCAATTTGCTAAATAGGCTAATAGCAAACAGACCGGCCAAAGAACCCGAGGCCACTCCTACGCCAACACTGACAGGGCAAACCCCACTCCCTACTAGCACTGATGATGTTACCTAGTATGGGTAATGGAACACCTGTAAGACAACAACTAAGCTCAGAGAACACCAAAGACGCCACAAAAATCTGGACAACCTTAAGAAGGGAACAAAGAAGAACAGAAAATTCCAACTCTCTGTTGTTATTATCTAGCAGCCTTACTGGTTTCTGCAGCCTCAGTCTTTTGACGGTCACTGTATAAAAGACGGGTTTAACTCAGTCCATCTCATAGATGATAGGGCACTTGGGGTAGGGTAAAGTAAGTTTGTTAATGGACATATTATTGGGAGGTGTTCAGGGTTGATTGGTAGCTAAATGTTTTAAATAAATAAATATTGTAAAGCTTTAAGCAAGGATCACCTAGACCAGGGGTGTCCAAACTTGGGAACTTTAAGACTTGTGGACTTCAACTCCCAGCATGGCTGGCTGGGGAATTCTGGGAGTTGAAGTCCACAAGTCTTAAAGTTCCCAAGTTTGGACACCCCTGACCTAGACCTATGATGGTGAATAGGTGGCACACGGAGCCCTCTCTGCAGGCATGCAAGCCGTTGTCTCAGCTCAGCTCCACCACATATGCACATGCGCCTACAGCTGGCCAGCTGATTTTCAGCTCTCTGCCATGCATGTGGGAGATGTGCGCGCATGTGCGGAGGTGGGGAAGAGCGCAGGGGGGGGGGTGGCACAACCACCCCCAGGGCCCATTTTTGGTCCCAGGAGGCTTCAGGAAGGCCTGCTAAGCCCAAAATGGGGTGCAGGGGGAGTCGCGCACGCAAGCGTGGGGGATCGGGGGAGCGCAGGGGTTGCGCGTGCATGCACAGAGGGGCGTGGCGTGGGGGGTGTCGTGCATGCATTGTATTATGGGTGTGGACATGCGCGTGTGTACGCTTTTGGCACCTGAGATCAAAAAGGTTAGTCATCACTGACCTAGAGGAAGAACAGATAAATAGTAAAGTAATTGCAGGGGGAAAAAGGGTTTCAACAAAACTTTTCCTCTTAGTTTTCAGAGAACCTAAAAGTTTTCCCCAAAGGGCGGATAACTAATGCAGCTGCCTCAACCCATTTTTATTGAAATACACAGACAGGGTTTCCAAGCGTGTCTGCCGAAGGACAGAGGATTCCAAGTTGAGGAGAAAACACCCTTTTCAGCTGCCTCCCAAGGATTCCCAGCAATGATTCCCAGCAATCTCATGTGTAACTAGGGAAGAAACATGTTTAAAAATCTCAGAAAATCACTGCGAGACAAGATGATGTAATGCTCCTGATGAGATGTTCCTGTTCATTTCTAATTTTCTTCTTTTTCTTCACTCAGTCCTCTACTTCCCTAAATGTGAGAGCCAGGTTTCACATGGTTAGAAGCAAACAGCCAGATCTGGCCCCAAACAAGGCACAGATGGAGGCTGTTTTTTTTTCCTTCAAAAAAGAATCGATGCTACTCTTTAACATAACAGTGGGTGGGAGAATGCAAGAATCTCAATGGACCACAGTAGAAAAGGGAACTCATATTTGAAGACCAGAAAAAAATGTCTTATTAAGCAGTTTGGTCGTTAAGGGAGACATCATGTGACTGCAACTTGTGACCTTCCCTGCCAACTTCCCTGTTGATTTTTTCTGTGAGAAGCCAGCTAAGAAAGTCACAGAAGGCGATCACACAGACCCAGGATGCTGCAACCATTGTCAATGCAAGCCAGTTGCCAAACACTCCCATTTTGATCACGTGACTGCAAAAGTGCAATGGTTAAGTACAAGGGCTAGTTGTAAATCACGTTTTTTTAAAGTGCCCCTATAACTTTTGAAGGTGATGCGGTAGCTCGGTTGCTAAGATGCTGAGCTTGTCGATCAGAAAGGTCGGCAGTTCGGCGGTTCGAATCCCTAGTGCCGCATCACGGAGTGAGCCCCCGTTACTTGCCCCGGCTTCTGCCAACCTAGCAGTTCGAAAGCAAATTAAAAATGCAAGTAGAAAAATAGGAACCACCTTTGGTGGGAAGGTAACAGCGTTCCGTGTGCCTTCGGCGTTTAGTCATGCCAGCCACATGACCACGGAGACATCTTTGGACAGCGCTGGCTCTTCGGCTTTGAAACGGTGATGAGCACCACCCCCTGGAGTTGGGAACGACTAGCGCATATGTGCGAGGGGAACCTTACTTTACCTATAAAGTTTTGAGTGACCATTAAATGAATGATTGTAAGTAGAGGACCATTTCTACAAAGTCATTTTTGGAATTTTCTCCTAATGGGTTCTCTTCTGTTCTACAACACATTAGAGATTCTGGGCACCATTATATGCCCATTTACTGATTCTACTCTAGTCTGCTAGTAGAAGCCTAACACCAAAATCCAAATCACTTACCTTTTTATAGCCTTATCTTGAGATTACAATGTCTCTCCTCTGGCTTAAGAGGAGTACTTAGTCATTGGGTAGAGTCAGGCCCTCACGGCCACCCTGCCATTAACACGATAGTTCCCCAGCTTGTTATCTCCTCAGTTCTCATGGGAATAAACAACGTTGAAGCCAACAAGCTAATGTCAATGGGTGTAACTTTTCATAAGAATAACCTTTATTGTCATTGTTAAGTCTATCCCCGTTAGGAGACTAGAGTTCAGCAGCGGAATGGAGTAACGAATTAGCCGGTGACTGGTCACTCACAGCCACCGAAGGTAAAACAAAGAATAGCTTTACTTGCGTAGCAAAAATAGGATAAATAGTCTCCACACAGACTGTAAGCAGTCTTGAAGTATATACAGTCTATTTACACCTCGTTGGAGTTACAGTTGCTCAACTCACAATTCACCATGTAGACAGGTAACTTAGTTACAGACTAGCCACCATCCAATACACAGTCTTCTCTCTTAATGCAAACCTCATACAGTAACAGTCAGGAACAGTCAGGAACATCAGTAGCTATCAGGGGAGGAAACCGTAATAGTTCCTTCCTCCTTATATGGCTGCTTAAAGCAATAAGCATCCAATTACATCTCTCTAGCATTTAAAGTAACAGATACATTTGTTACAATCATGGCTTATATACATTGCCAAGCCAAGACTAGGGTTACATCCCTAACAGTCATTGTACTTAAATACAACGAAATTGGTTTCATAGGAACGTAGTTCAGTGAAAGTCCATATCTTGCAAGAAGCATTATCCGTGTACACTCGAATCAGAGAGGGAGGAAGCAGAGAGAAATAAGAGCCTGAATTGAGGGGTCCTTTGTGGTCTGTTTCTCGCAGACCTTTCATTACCCAAACTAGGCAACATCACCATTGATAGTGATGACTAGTGACCTAGTCGATGTTACCTAGTTTGGGTAGTGAAAGGTCCGTGAGAAAAGAACCAAGATCCCTCATTTCAAACCTGAGCTAAAATATTCTCCTTTATGAGAAGCATGAATTATGTTTAAGTGGCATGGCAGCCGCCACTAACATTAGACAAGCTTTGCAGTGAAAAATGAAAATGTAAGAGGATTTTGAACAAGCAAGCAGTGTTCCTGTCAGGGGAAATTTCACCCTGAGCTAATGAGGTCTAGAATCGACGGCTTTTCCAAACAGCATATCTTCAAAAAGCGAAAGTAAGATCCAATAACAAGTTCTAATTAAAACAAACTTTAATATGAAAATAAGGAAATAAACAAATCTATCTAATTGTTACATTTTGGTAAGAGCAAATTATCGTCCACCTTCTTGGCAGACGAACAAAGATCAAAAGGGAAGAAGTCTCTGGAATGTGTGAGAGCAGGCGCAGTACATCACTTGCTGATAAGGCCTATGACCTGCGCAATAAGTCTTCAGTAACTATTCAGTTCAGCTAGCAAACAATTAACGCAGTGACAGTTCCAATAGTTGAGGGGCTGAACCAAAGAAGGAGGAGGCAACCTATTCTCCAAAGTACCTGAAGGCAGGACAAGAAGCAATGAAGGGAAACTAATCAAGGACAGAACCAACCCAGAACTAAAGAGAGATTTCCAGACAGGGAGAATAATTCACCAGTGGAATGGCTTGCCTCCAGAAGTCGTGCTCCAACACAGAAGATTTTAAGAGATTGGACAACTGTTTGTCTGAAAGGAGTTACCTGCCTGAGCATGGAGATGGACTAGAAAGCCTGTTCAATATGCTTCTTACGTGGATTGAGCTATAACTCCAACCATCCCAGGCTAGTAATCCAAGACCTTTGGAAGATGCCTGATGAAGAAGGCTACCCAAAGCATTGCAGAACTGCCTATCCTAAAGATGAACAGAATAACAGAGTTGGGAGGGACTTTGGAGGTCTTCTAGTCCAGGGGTCAGCAAACTGCGGCTCTGGAGCCACATGTGGCTCTTTCCTCCCTCTGCTGCGGCTCCGTCACCGGTCAGCGCCACAACTTTGAGAGGAGCTTCCGGTGGGGGTGGGGGGACAGAAGCGCAGTGCGCCAGGAGAAGACTCTATGGCAAGGGGAGGGTTTTCCAGTTGTCTCCACAATTGATAGGGCTTTCGGTTATGACAGGAAGAGGAAAACGTACGCTGCTCTAGGAGGAGACTCTATGGTGGGGGAACTGAACTTCCGGTCGGCTCCAGAATCAAACAGGGGGCTTCCGGTTAGGACCTTTGTGGCTCCCGGTGTTTTCTTTTTCGTGGGAAATGGGTCCAAATGGCTCTTTGAGTGTTTAAGTGTGCCAACCCGTTCTTCTCCCCTACCAAAAAAAGAAGCATCTGTTGCAAAGAGCCCCAAAGGGCTACTATCGTTTGCCAAATGGAAAAGGCCCACTTCCTATTTAGCGGGAGCTTCCAGGAGGTCTAAGTGCTGAAGCACGAATAGCTCATTCCCAGAGGAACATATGAGAGCATCCTGACAAGCAGGATGAGGCAGCCAACTATATACCACGGGTGAACCATCATCCTGAATCCTTAGGAGCTTCCCTACTTCGCCGAGAGGGTTAGATAAGGGGGCAAGGAGACCCACCCCGCTCCATCACCTCTTAGTTACACTTAGCTGCTTAAGAATTTGCATTTTTTTAAAAATCACAACGAAGTCTCGTCGCTTTGAGCACCCCAAGCAATCTGGAGACTGCAGTAATTCTCCAGCAAGGAACAAAACGCATCAAGCAGCCAAGCAAACTCTCCTAGGAAACAAAACATCACTTAGTTAAGTGTGGAGGAAGATGTCTGAGCTGTGCAGCAGCACCCACACGCAACCACAAAGGAACACAGCGCTTCCTGCTCGCAGCTCCCTCCCTTGCTAACAGCCGTATAAAAATTGGCTCATCGGGAAATCTATCCAGGCAAGGGCCCTTTAATGACAGCCTTCTCAGCCTCACTCTCCTCTATAAGCACAACTGTTTGATGTCAGGGAGTCCCCGACGTATGGGCCAAGTTGAGCCCAAAACGACCCCATGGACCACAGCATCCCCCTCCAGGTCCTTCACTCTCCTCTGACTCTATTGGAGGCTAAAACATATAAATGGAGACTAAAATTTATAAAGAACGGTCGCTGGAATTGGATATGTGTAGCTGAACGAAAAGAAGGACTAGGGGTGACATGATAGCAGTGTTTTGATATTTGAGGGGCTGTGACAAAGAAGAGGGAGTCAAGATATTCTCCAAAGCATCAGAAAGCAAAACAATGGATGGAAACAAATCAGGGAGAGAAGCAACCTAGAACTACCGTAAGGAGAAATTTCCTGACAGTGAGATCCATTAACCAGTGGAACAGTTTGCCTCCAGAAGTTGTAAATGCTCCAACACTGGAAGTTTCTAAGAAGAGGATGGACAACCATTTGTCTCAAATGGTATACAGTTTCCTGCCTAAGCAGGGGTTGGACTAGAAGACCTCCAAGCTCCCTTCCAACTCCGTTATGCATTTCAATTCTATTCTAATCTCCCCAAAGGCATGCCCACTGTGTCGATGACCCTATCTAACCATCTCAAACGCTGCAGTCCTTTTCTCCTTTTGCCACTCATCTTTCCCAACACTTAGAAGAGTTCTCCCTTCTCATTTGATAGTCAAAGTATCTGAGTTTCAGCTACAGTATCTGTCCTTTCGAAGGGGCTTGTTTCCTTTAGGATTGATATAGTGAGAAACACTGTTTTAATTATAGCTCAGCAAATGTGTGGATTGTGAATTTCCCTCCTTTTCTTTCCAACGTGAATTCCTTCAGTCCTTCCTAAATAGTTTTATTATTTTCAGTGCTAATTAATTCTGGCTTGCTTTGGTAACTGTGTATTGTGCATCCTTCAAGAACTTGAGTTATATGCTCCAACCTGCCGAGTCTTATTACTTACTGCGATGACCTATAGACAACCTCAAGGTCGTAGATACAAGATCACACAAAGATTGTCAAAGCTGAGCCGATGTTTGAGCTGTGGTTCCCTCACCTGTCTAGCTCCCTGCAATGCCACACTGGGTTTTGCTCATGGTTGCCATGACACTAAGCCATAAAGTGGTTGATTTCATCTTTTGGTTTGGTATGATAATCTACCCATTATGGCTTTGTGTTATCTCTAATCAGATCACTGTGGCTTCTTCAGCAAACTGTAGCAAAGAAAAAGAAAGAAAGAAAGAAACAATAAGGATTTAGATGCATTAGTATTGGATATAGCCCTTTGAAACTATAATTAGGAAAGTCTAAAGCATGGCTGAAGCTATTACTCATAATTGATTAAATCCTGACTTAATAAGCAAAGATATGTGTGCTCTTTAAATGCTAATGCACAGCTTCTATGCTTCACGGTTCTCATGAGAAAGTAACAAATCCAGGAGGATGTAGTAATAATAATATCCAAAGCTTATAGCATTATATGTCCAAAGCTAATCTATGATGTATAGCTTCCAAACAAGTTAAGTTACTCTTTTTCAGAAATCATTAACCATGGTTCCTTGTTCTTATACAACCGGAATCTATATTTAACTGCAATTTCCTGGCTTCTCCAACTTATATAAAAGGAGAAGTAATAGGTCTTGCAGGCTCATGCAAAAAGCTCATGCATATTTGACCTTACAAAGTAAAACTGGGAAAAGTGCTAGAGATGTCCTGGAAGCCTGGCACTTAAGACAAATTGGCCATCAGCAGATACATAGAGATCAGCAACATCTACATACTATTCAAAAGAGGCAACCAAAAAGCTAAAAGACCACAACACCTCCTGACCAGCAATCAACACCCAGATAAGTGGAGATTAACACCAAGATTAATACAAGAACAACAGTGAACAATACTTCAAGGAAGTGCCAACAAGCTAATAGTAAATAACAGATTAATCACGAAACCAATACCACCCCCATCAACACTGACAGGGCAAGCCACTACTATATTCAATGAGAGCAAATCCCTCTCCCTTCTTGCACTGATGATGTTACCTAGTTTGGTAATGAAATGTCTGCAAGACAATAACCCTACAGAACTGAGATTGTCAAAACCAGATCAATTCAGAAGCACACACATTTATTAAGACTCCTGAGAGAAAGCTGGGAGGGATGAATGATATTCTCATAAAAAGTGGTGCAAGGAAATGGTGCAAGCAAGCAAGTAGAGAAACCTTTGCCTTGTAAAAGAAAAAAAATATTGGAAACGCATACAGTTATGCCAATGTTTTTCACTCAACTTTGTAATAGCCTCTTGATTCCACCTGCAGTTGTTAACTTTTTGGTGTTCTCGCCTTTGTCTGTGGAAGCAGCTATACTGACATATTTAAATATTTCTTAATTTGAGGGGCTTCCGGCATTGTCCACTGATAAAGCTTCCTCTTTATGTCAGAACAAGATCCTTTTGCAATATGCAAACCACCATACCATTTAAAGTGTTTTGCTGCATTCTCACTTCCCTGATCGTGTAACATTAAAACTTATGCTATAAACAAGAGATTGAGTAGTGCAGGAGAAATCCCAAAGGTAAGACAGACTTAATTATACTATTTTTGTTTTAAAAAAATCTTCAAAACAAAGAAGAAATGCCAACAAACTAATATGGAAAAAAATAGGAATAGGTTGGATCTCAAATGATCTTCACTCTTTGCTCCTCCAAATAGCAGTTTAATTGTCGTGCTTCCTGGCATATGTAAAATATATTAAAATAAGTTACTTTCTCGAAATTTCATACTGAGGTCTATTTTGCAACTGGGATTTTCACTTGGTTAAATTCTAATACTAGGATCCAAATTAGAGAATTAGGTCTATGATTAGATCAGTTTGCAGGTAATGTTCAGTGCAAATAGGAGCACATTGCATAGTAAGAAACTCGTAATTTTCAAAGTCAGCCATTGCCCTTCAAATTTCACCTTCTTCAGCAGAGCGGGTTACAAATGCAATTTTAATTTTTAAAATGAGACTAAGTAGAAATTCAATAGTTTCTATAAGCAGTGTTCTTTAACTGCAAGCCACACCATTTATGGCAGAATTTTATACATGTTTATTCAAGAGGGTGTCCCGAGTTCAGTTTTTGGAAATTGTTTGTTTTGATAGGCAGGCAAACTGTAGGGGAAAAAGACCCAGGCTTCTTCAGGTGTAGATGGCTCACTAATCAAGCTCTAATGGGAAGCACTAATTGTTTTATATCTTTGCACCTGTTTGCTGTAAATGGCAAATTACCCGCAATGCAAGAAAAAATGACTCTCCGTAAAAGTCCTGCTCTATTCTTATACTTATTTTGCACCTCATGCGGGGGTGGAGCCAATTTTAATGCCTAAAGTGGGACTAGAACTCACAATCTCCTAGTTTCTAGACCAGCACTCTCACCACTAGATCAAATTGCCTCTCAAAAGATCAGTGTCTTTTTGTTCTTTTACTGAACAAGTACAAGATGGGGCCTATGTCTGTTTATTTGTAGAATAAGAAAGTTGGAAAGGATCTTGGAGGTCTTCTAGTCCAACCCCCTAGCTCAAGCAAGGGACCCTTAAAATTCTTAAAAATAAATGCAATTTTATTTCTTCAGGTTTTTCTTTTTACAAAACAATTATGATTTCAGTATAAATCTGCCTTTCACTAACAGCTGTACTTTTGCATCCATTAAAACTACCCTGTTTCCCCCAAATAAGCCTTCCCTGGATAATAAACCCAATTGGGCTTTTGAGTGCATGCGCTAAAATAAGCCCTCCCCTGAAAAAATAAATGCACAGAAAATAAATTTTGTACGTTTAAGGACATAGCCTCCTTAACTTATATTTATACTGTACATTTTGTTTTATTGTTTTGTTCCCCAGGATGAAAGATGGCTAAAAAAAGGTGTTCATAAATAAATGTGTTGTACACTGAAATACATTTTTAAAAAAAAGACAGCCTTAAAAGCAGCAAATAAGTTGAAGCTAATAGCTTTCTCAGAAATTTATAAAATTCTGGCTATTCTATCGTGTGCAGTGCTACCTTGGTACTCAACTGCTTTGAAACTCATCAAATTTGGTACTGAACACATTTTAATGTGAAAATTTTGTCCTGATACTTGGCATCTGTTTGGTACTCAACGCGCAAACTAGAACTTGTGTCGTTGCCTTGTGATTCGCTACCCTTTCCGGGCGAAAAAAAAAATGATGATGCAGTAGCTCTTGCCCTCTGCACGCTCCCTATCTTTGCTTTGTGCTCATTTTATGTATTTTAATGCGTTTTTTTAACAGTACAAATAAAGTGACATTTTTACTTTATTTAAACCAAGTATTTATTAATCTTTAGGTTTATTTCACATGCAAAGCAATGACATACAAGCCCGTCTTTTTACGCATTGCCTTAAAAATGTGCATTGTCTTTGGTTTGGGAACGTATTAAATTTATTTACATTATTCCTTACGGGATGAATGTGTCTGTTACTCATAGTTTTTGGTACTCGTTGTACCTCCCGGAACCAATTAACGACGAGTACCGAGATACCACTGTATCACCTGGTACAGGGGTTCCCAACCAATGGTGGGATTCAACCAGTGTAAAAACCGGTTTGCTGAGCGTGTGTGCAGTGCATTTGAAAACAGCTCTAAAACTACTGTAGCCCCAGTGAGTAAAAACTACTGCAGCCTCGGTGAGTAAAACAGCTGAGGTGCGGCAATCGGCTGTGCCGCAGCTATCAGCTGGACTTCAAACAAAGGAAATATAGGGCAGACTAGGGCAAGGGCGGGGCCAACCGATCGTCGGAACTACCGGTTCACGCGAACTGGTCCGAACCGGCTGAATCCCACCTGTTACCAACCCCTAATCCCTGGACTGGCATTGGGCTGTGGCGTGCCAGAAACCAAGCTGTGCAAACAAGCAAAGCCCCATCCATGGGATGCAGGCAGCACATGAAACCACACCCCTTCCTGTCCACAGTAAAACCTCTCTCCACGGAACCGGTCCCTAGTGCCCAAAAGCTTGGGGGCCCCTGACCTAGTACACTGATTGGTTTATAAGTGTTTGTTGTTGCTAGGCCTTCAAGAGGCAAAATGTGGTGCTGTTATTAATCTTTACCTTTTATCTTCTTCATGCCACGAAAGAGATCCCCAGCATTTTGACAATGGCGATCAAGGCCCTCGTTCTAATTTTCATCTATGGTCAACTGTGGTGGAACCACACCGCTGGAAAAGGGCCTGTGGGCGTGTCGCTCAGTGCTGAACCCCAAAGCTTCCCATCTCAAGGAAGTCAGTCAAAAGACACTACCAAAAATGTACAGCAGAGGCCATCCAGCGAACCCCAGCTTACTACCCCGACAAAAGAACCTAAGCTTTCAGATGAACATTTAATAGCCGCTGTGGCCATTGGAGTCACCTTGTTGCTCATGATTGTGATTATCATTGCCATCTTCCTTTGGAGGCAACGGAAAAGGTCAAGCGTGTCTCTTCCCCACTGGGCAGGGCGCTCCCCGTTTGCCGATGGAGACGTGCCCGACATCACGGTAGATAAGGAACCGCTGCAAGGCATCAAACGGTTGTCCATTCTCTCTCTGCCATGGAAATTTAGCAAGGACACACAGCTGCTGAACGATGCAGAAGGGCAGCTGTCTGAATCCAGGAAGACCTTGGAGGTTCCACAGGGATCGGGTGAGGCAAGTACAGAGAGCGAGTCAAGCCACACTGCTACGGCAACCTTGGATTCCTCAGCCAGCAACCAAACCCAAATTTTCGAGGAACCAAACAACTTAACTGACATTTCGCTCCAGCTGGAGAGTCCAAGGCTACAAGATTCTCCTCCTTCGGCCAGCTGTCCCAGTGGAGTCAATGCGGATGTTTTTATCCCCGAATCCCATCCCATGGAACAACATGGAGAGATTCAGGATTCCATACCGCCAGATCTGCCCCAACAAAATGTTGATGAAACAGTGCTACTTCCTCCACCGCCAGAAGACTTTTTGTGTAACTGATTTTTATAGGTGTCGGTGCAAGTAATCGCTTCCTTTTGAAAAAACAGAGTAGACCCATTTTCTTTTCATCTTTTCATACAGGTAGTACTCGCCTTATGACCACACTTGGGACCCCAATTTCTCTTGCTAAACAAGGTGGTTGTTAAATGAGTCATGCCCAATTTTATGAGCTTTTTTGGGGCCACCACTATTAAGCAAATTTGTCCAATTATCTAATCATATTTATTTAACCATATATCTGAAATGGTATATATAGGGCAGTTATGGCGAACCTTTTCGGCACTCAGTGCGCAAACCGGAATGCATGTGTATGCACATTCATGTCTGTGTGCTGGAGCACCGGAAATCTGACCAGTTGGCTGGTGTGCGCATGCCTATTTATTGGGCGTTTTTGGCCTGAAAAATGGCCCCCAAACGCCCCCAAAACAGCCTGAAAATGTCCTGAAAACGGCCCGAAAATGGCCCAAAACACCATTTTTAAAGCAGTTTCCTGGCGCTCTAGCGCCCACAAAGACCAGCTGGCTGGCGTGCCAGAATCCAGAAAAGCAGCTGGCGATGGGACACATGCTCACAGAGAGTGCTCTGCATGCCACCTTTGGCACGCGTGCCATAGGTTCACCATCACGGATATAGGGTTGCCTGCCCGAGCAGGGGCTTGGACCAAAAGACCTCCAAGGTCCCTTCCAACTCTATTATTTTACGTTCTCTGTTCTAAATCATCGGAGTTAACTGATTCACATGATCATTATGTGAATTCAGCTTCCCCCATTGGTTTGGTTTGTCAGAAGCCACCCGGGAATATCCCAAATGGTGATGCCGTGACCCTGAGACACCACAACTATTGTACATAACCTACATGCCAGTTGCCAAGTGCCGGAATTTTGATCTTGGGACTGTGGGGAATGCTGTGACAGTCATAAGTGCGAGGACTGGTTGTAAATCACTTTTTTTCAGTGCTGTTATAACTTTGAACAGTCACCCAATGAATAGTGTTGAGGAATACATGTACTTCCAAAGATGCTTTTTCAGGAAGACTCCTTGGCCAAACATTCTCTGCAGTCTCTGATATGCCAGCGTGAGCTTTGGTTGCAAAGACAGGTTTCAGGAACATCTTCCCACCCCATGGAGTTATCGCTCCTAAATTCTTATGTTTGGAAAAGATTCATTTTTAATGAGGAGTTTTTTTTTTTTTTAAAGCCTTTTATCACCCTGGAATCCTTCTAATCTGGTGAGAACTTTTTCTAATAAAAAAAACCCTGCACTTAAGGTGACTATTTACTGCTTTTAAATAATCACTCAGCAACGTGGAGGTTCGACATTGGTGCCTGCACTTTGAAGTTGACCCTTCGGAGAAATTTCCTCTTTTGAAATTACAGTACAACTTCTGACTGAACAGTCATTTTGAATTTCATAATTCTTTTCCTTTCCTTAATTATTACCCTTAAATGTTCGGCTGCGTCCTGTGTATCCACAAAGTTATCAACAATTTACTCTCTCTCAGTTTCCATTTTGCTTGAAAGCCTATTTAAATATCTTATCTAAAAAGCTGTGCCTTTTTTTTTTTTTAACCATAAAAGCACCTGACCACAAACTGAACTACTCTCTGTTTCCAAATTCCTATACATTGGCCTAATGCGATACATGGTGTTCTATTATGCACATTAGGTGGCAATGATAATAACACTTATTAGCTGCAGCTTTAGTGTGTGACAGGCTTGCAGGTTGCAGAAAACTATGGATTTGTGCAATTGCATTTCCACCCATACATAGAGAAGCATGCCAATTGTTCTGAGTTATTAATGAGAGGGAATTGGATTACTAACTTTCAAGAGATCAGGGTTTATTTTACAACCAAAAGAGCCACTGCTTTATTCTCTCACAAGGACAATTATTCCTAGATTCACTTCAAGGAAGATTTTAGCCCGGTTGCCACAAAGCATTAGAAATTTTAAGCCAGCTATTCCTCAAGTTGGTTGGCAAATTGTAGGGCAGTGATGGCGAACCTATGGCACGCATGCCACAGGTGACACGCAGAGCCATTTGTCAGGGAACGCGAAGCGCTGGCCAGCTGAGTTCACCCTTTTTTAAAGCCATTTTTCGCCCTTCCCAGGCTCTAGAGCAGTGTTTCTCAAACTTGGCGACTTTAAGTCCTGTGGACTTCAACTCCCAGAATTCCCCAGCCAGCTATGCTGGCTGGGGGATTCTGGGAGTTGAAGTCCACAGGACTTAAAGTCGCCAAGTTTGAGAAACACTGCTCTAGAGCCTTTATAGGAGCCTGGAGAGGGCGAAAAGAGCCTCCCACGCCCAAGAGGGCCTCCGGAGGCTTCACGAGCTTCCCTGAAGCCTCCGGAGCGCAAAAAAACGCCCCTACGGGCAAACCGGAAGTTTGGGAATGGACTTCCTGTTTCCTCGGAGGTTCGTTTTGACTGCTCCGGAGGCTTCATGGAAGCCTCCTGAAGGTCCCTCAAGCCTCCGGAGGGCTTCTGGGGGGGGGGAGGCTGTTTCCACCCTCCCCAGGCTCCTATAAAGCCTTTGGAGCCTGGGGAGGGCAAAAAAAGCATGAAAAAAATGGGGGTCGTGCCTATAGTGCGTGCATGAGCACTGGGGGGGTCGGGCATTGCATTATGAGTGCGGCCCTGTACTCCCCCCACTTATGGCACGCGAGCCAAAAACTGTTCACCATCGCTGTTGTAGGGGTTGCCATCCCAAAATATTTGAAGGATATCAAGTTGGGGAAGATTGGATGCTATGAATTTAAGAACCATAAAGAGATTTTTCCCTTAATGTTGTTCAACAAATGTTTGCAATTATTTTGCTAAGCTATCCTGGGAAGACTTTTGTTTGGGAGAATTTTTACTAAAGGAATACTACAAGTGACAAGCAACATTTGGGAAGTCTGGTCTTTAGCCAGGCAGGAGATAAGAGAGACCACATTTTTGTTTCAGTACTTCACAGAGAAATGTGTGAATGAGACAGGAAATAAAACGGTATGTTTGTTGCTACAAAGTGTACAATAAAATGAATAAGCCTAGATGATTATGTGTTTTATGGAGACACAAAGTTGACGGACGAATGAGGTAGGAGGGGAATATGATGGAAGCAAACCCAGTGAGGGGATAAATAGCATATTTGGTTCAACACTGAGCAGAGGGTAAGAAAAAACCGATATTCCCTTGCTTCTTTAATGCAGTTATCGAGAATGTGGTGGGTGACATTAGAAACACATTGGGCAGGGAAATGAAAACACAGTACAGCTAATCCTGTGTCCTTGGAACATTTGATAGCGACATTTAAAACAGCAATGAATAGATGAATCTGTTTACTTAAGACAGGGAAATGGCTGGAGAAATATTAAGGCATGCAAATACTGGTAAAAGGACACAGGCAGTCCTCGGCTTACAACCACAATTGAGCCCAAAATTTCTGTTGCTCAATGCTAAGATATTTGTTAAGTGAGTTTTGCTGCATATTACCACCTTTCTTGCCACAGTTGTTTAGTGAATCACTGCAGTTGTTAAGTTAAAAAACACAGTTGTCAAATTAATCTGGCCTGACTTTGCTTGCCAGAAGTTACAAAAAATAATCACAAGACCCTGGGACTCGGCAACCGTCATAAATATGAGTCAGTTGCCAAGCGTCTGAATTTTGATCACATGACCATGGAGATGCTGTAACTGTTGTGGCCTGATTCAGACAGGGAGGAGGTTGGGGAGGAACATGGGCCAGTCCTGGAGCCTGGGGAAGGCTCGGAAAGGGCTCTATGTCGGAGGCAGAAAGGGGCCCATGGCTGTCTGACAATTATCAGCTGCCTTCGGAGTCAGACATCAGTGAGGCAGACGAACAGCTGGAGCCTGTTCCCAGTGTGCACATGCACAGAGTTGCCAGATGAAGGGAACAGTTAAGGAACAAGGGTTGACTTGGGAGTAAGGCCACAGGAGGATGGTGAATTGCCCCTCTCATAGGGAATAAAAGAGAAAAGGAGAGTGGAGTTTGCAGGAAACAATTAGTTCATTCCTGCATTCTTTTCAAGTATTGCGGCATCTGAAAGATATCGGCCTGGCCACTCTCCAAGCCTGATAAAGATCAGTAATTGTGAACTATTTTCAAAGACTATGGGCTGGGACTTTGCTGGGGAGGAATTCACTGTAAATTAAATAAAAGGGGTTTATCAGGACGAGAACTTGGCTTCGTACTGCTGGGGAAGGCTAGGTCAGAACAGTAACATTCGTAATTGTGAAAAACAGTCATAAGATATTTTTTTTCAGTGCCGTTATAGTCATTGGACAAACTGCTGTAAGTTGAGGATTACCTGTAGTTGTAAGTGGTAAGTTGTAAGGAATGAGTAACAAGAAATTAAAACACCTAGTTAAAACACCTAGTATGTTTTTGGCCATTCTGCTATAAAATATGAGTTGGTTAGGTCAAGAAAAACAAATGTTTTTGCAATGGGAATGGGACTTAAGTGCACACAAGAACAAGAAGAGATAATGTCTAGAATAAACGTCGACTAACTATATAGCAGTGAGTAAGTAACACACTGAAGTGGTTTGGAAAAAGAATTCAATCACAAAATAAATAGACGTATGAAGGAAGAGTAAATAGGTTGAGAGGAAGGACAAAATGAGAAAGTAGCAAATGGGTGACATTAAGAAAGTCCTCATTTTCTCTCTCACACCTTCAATTATTACTCAACAGTATTGAAATATTATTCCTTATTCTTTTTCTGTGCTTTGCATAACCCTGCTTATTTTGAAAGGGAATAGCTTTATGCGGTATGCATATATGCAAAACAAAAAAAAAGGTTTAAACAGGAAACAACAATATCATGACCTGGAGGACTTGCTATCATTGACAGAAGTATAAATTAGGTGTCATATCACAGTGGCATATCAGGCCATTCATTGATCAGTCAAAATGAAGTGCCAGTGGGCCATACAGGGAAAATACATAATCCCAATCATACAAGGGAGCGAAGAACAACAAATGCAATGGTTTGATTGCAGATCTAAACTGGCCAAAATCTGTGGCAGGATCTGAATCAACGCCAGCAAACAGAGCCGGCAAATCCTCAAATGTTACTACTGTGAAGTCGAAATAACTGGCCATGGTGGAATGGGTTAACATTCCTACAGAAGGACGTGAAAGACTAATAATAAATTAGAAGCACTTTGGCTGCAGTTATCACAACTGCAGTAAAGGCAATACAACCAGTTACTGAAATCTAAGGAAGTAATTATCGTTTCACAAAATGGTAAGTCCCAGGCTGGATAATTTTGTAAAGAAATGTATGAAGCAAGCACTGTATGATGGTGGTGCTTGTTTAAACAGATTAACAGAGTTGGAAGGGACCTTGTAGGTCATATAGTCCAACCCCCTGCCCAAGTAGGAGACTCTACACCAGTCGTGTCAAACTCAATTTTATGGAGGGCCACATCAGGGTTGTGTTTGACCTCGGGGGGGGGGGGAGTGGGCATGGCTGGGGTGGACATGGCCAGCTCAATGTCACTCATGTTTACTTGGACTTCCTTTACATATCAGCAGGATCCCTATAAAGCTCTGATAACATCTGCCGATAAAGATTGGGAAAAAACGGAGAGAGAGCAGTTACTTTTTCCTAAAACTGTACATTGGAGCAAGGGTCTCCAACCTTGGCAACTTGAAGACTTGTGGACTGGCAAAGCTGGCTCGGGAATTCTGGGAGTTGAAGTCCACAAGTCTTCAAGTTGCCAAGGATGGAGGCCCCTGCATTAGAGTACCAATTGCTACAGGTGAAAAGAGACTCAACTTCTCATGGTTTGTTTGAGGGTGAAGGTTCGTTCTCCCACTTGTGGGTTGGTTTCCGAACATTTCGTTACCAGGCTAGGTAACATCTTCAGCAGTGTTCAGGGGATGTCAGTGTTCTTCTGCTTATAAGGGCTTCAGGTGTGGGTGTGCCAAGCGAGGGTATTGTGATAGGTCAGCTGTGGGTCATTGATGAATGTTGTGATGGGGAAGTTCAGAGGTGAAATGCTGGTGGGGGGGAGGGATTGCATGGGTTGGTTGAGGGTCTGTGCTGTCTCTGTTTGGCTGTGTGGTTGATTTGGATTCTGAGGTTCGTAAGCTGGTTGTAGCCTATTTCCCCGAAAATAAGACCTCCCCGGATAATAAGCCCTCTCCAAAAATACTGCAACAAGCAGCATCCATGAGGTGACCACACTTACCGCCTCCTGAACCCCAAAAATAATAAGACCTCCCCGAAAATAAGGCCTTATTTCAGGGGTCAAAGCAAATGTAGCGTGGTCAATTTTTGTTGCTCCGTTTAGTTTTCCAGGGAGCCTTGAGTAGTTGGGTAAACGCTGTTTAGATCCAACATGTAGTAACCCCAACATCGAATCTCTGCAGGAATTTTAGAGAAGTAACGCCTTCCTTATTTTTCAAAATCATTTTCCTGTTTGAGATGATTCATCTCATCCCCAAAAAATGGTCTGGCTTGATTAGATATAATGCTTGTATAATTTTCTTGTTTTTACTTAACTAAGATTTTCCCATCTTGTATCACGGGACTTTAGTTCCTCAAAGTAACTTTATGGTAACTTCAGATGTAACAAAGAGATGTACTGCTAATAAACTACATCTGTATCATGTCTGCTGTCAATCTGCACATTTCCAATTGTTAAGTAATGGAAATAACCAGATAGGAAAGCTATTTCCTGATAGAAAAATTTCTGATTTACTCTGTGCTCCGGGGAATTCATATGTTTGAGTGAATATATGAATCCAGACAACTTAATACAATGCAATACAATAGCAGAGTTGGAAGGGACCTTGGAGGTCTTCTAGTCCAACCCCCTGCCTAGGCAGGAAACCCTATACCGTTTCAGACAAATGGCTATCCAACATCTTCTTAAAGACTTCCAGTGTTGGGGCATTCACAAGTTCTGGAGGCAACTTCTGTTCCACTGATTCATTGTTCTAACTGTCAGGAAATTTCTCCTCAGTTCTAAGTTGCTTCTCTCCTTGATTAGTTTCCACCCATTGCTTCTTGTTCTGCCCTCAGGTGCTTTGGAGAATAGTTTGACTCTCTCTTCTTTGTGGCAACCCCTGAGATATTGGAACACTGCTATCATGTCTCCCCTAGTCCTTCTTTCTATTAAACTAGACATACTTCTCATAAAATATTCCACACTTGCTTCAAACCCGCTGAGTTGATACTGAATGTAACTCTTGAGTTAACACATTGCAGCAAATGATTATTTGATTATTTGTTGAATAAACTGCTATCAACTGGATTCACACAACAGTCTAAGCTAAAATCAAACAGAGGAATATATTGAAGGGGAACTGTGATATGTGAAGAGAAAGGGAATGAGTATGAGAATAAACAACATACAGGGACCGTGTGTTCACATAGCATGAAAAACACAACATGATCTGCTTAATATGATTGAATTAACATTAAATCCCAATTTACAAATCACTCTTCCATTAAAAAAAATCATACATGCTAATCCTCTAACAAGGAAGCCACTTTATGGCAGTGGTGGGTTCCTACTGGTTCGGACCGGTTCAGCTGAACCGGTGGTGGTTTGGCAGCCTGGGTCGCTGGAACCGGCAGCAAGCCAGGCCTGCCACGCCCCTGAACCAGTTCTTCTGGTGGCGCCATAGGTGCTGCCATCTTGTTTTTTTGCTTCTGCGCATGCGCAGAGCAATTTTTATTATACTGCGCATTAAGCGCGCACACGACCATGAGCAAACCGGCAGTGGCGACTGCCGGAACCCACCCCTGCTTATGGGTTATGTGTTGTGTGAACCCAGACAAGGTCTCTATAATTTCATCCATAAAATGGGGTTAGAGCAAAATAGTACTTGATTACTTGGGTCATGGGGCGAGGAAGTTTATGAGGAATTACATTTATTTAAAAGCTCAATTAATTAAAATTGGAGGCTTCTGAAATACTAATGACAGGGAAAGAACTGAGAACTGAGCCAAACCACCAGGCAATCACACGCAAGAATACACAATCATGTTGGTCCAGATACACCTATTAGTTATACAAAAACTGATGCTTATTGTTCTTAAGGGACTTGCAAAACAGGAAATTGGCATTTCAGATGTGGCCAATTTCTTGTCAAATATGCATAGAGCTTGCTGCTTATTTTCCTTCCACCCAACCAACCACTACTACAGTTGCCCACATTGCCCACATAGTCACACAGAAACTGGAACTGGGAGTGCTGCACTGATCCTACAACCATAAAAAGGTTCTTCCTGGTCTAGTTTTGCCAAGTGTCATCTGTGCCATCCACCTGTCCTCTTCCCAGACACCAATAATGCAGGCGACTAGACATAGAAACCCCGACTCGAGTACAGGTAGTGGTACAATTACGACCGCAATTGAGTCCAAAATTTCTGTTGTTAAGCGAGACAGCTGTTAAATGAATTTTCCCAATTTTATGGCCCGTCTTGCCGTAGTTGTTAAGTGAATCCTGCAGTTGTGAAATGAATATCACAGTTGTTAAGCGATTTTGGCTTCCCCATTGACTTTGCGTCTCAGAAGGCTGCAAATGGTGATTACATGACCCCGGGACACTGTGACCGTCATAAATATGAGCCAGTTGCCCAGCGTCAGAACCCTTGGTTTGGCCCTGAAATTTCAATACTAGAAGAGGACTTAGTTGATTTAAAATAGTCACTGATCATTGTAATCAAATCTATAGCTGGCAGTTCATAATCCGGTAACAACCATGGATACAGGTGGTCTTCAATTTATGACCACAATTGGAACCAAAATTTCAGTTGATATGCAAGGCAGCTACTGAGTCATGTCCAATTGCCACAGTTGTTAAGTGAATCATGCAGGCATTAAGTAAATCCGGTTTCCCCCACTGATTCTGCTTATTAGAATTTGGCTGGGAAGGTCACAAATTGTGATCACATGACCTTGGGATGCCGAAATCGTCATAAACGCCTGCCAGTTGCCAAGCACCCAAATTCTGATCACGTGAATCAGTGGTGGGATACAAATTTTTTTAAACTACTGGTTCTGTGGGCGTGGCTTGGTGGGCGTGGCAGGGGAAGGATCTTGTAAAATCTCCATTCCCTCCCCACTCCAGGGGAAGGTTATTGCAAAATCCCCATTCCCTCCCGATCAGCTGGGATTTGGGAAGCAGAGAATAGATGGGGCGGGGCCAGCCAGAGGTGGTATTTACCGGTTCTCTGAACTACTCAAAATTTCCGCTATTGGTTCTCCTGAACTGGTCAGAACCTGCTGAATACCATCTTTGACGTGAATGTGGGGATGCTGGGAGGGTTATAAGTGCAAGGGGTCATTTTTCCCCCCAGTGATGTTGTTAAGTTTGAACGGTTGCTAAAAGAACAGCTGTAAATCGAGGACTACCTGTATACCACAAAACAGCATTGAAAACATTCATCAGTGAAGACAACAACAAAAACCTTCCTTCATGGGCTTGAGAGATCAGTGCTGGTTCATGCAATAAACGGCCCACCTCTGCCTTGCACCAATGTGATTGCAGTGCTAATTGCTCCACTTCTAGGAAATAGCAGGAACTGTGAGAGGGATCTTGGGAGTCTTAGTGGACAACCAATTAAATATCAGTCAACAGTGTGCATCAGCAGTCAAAAAGCTAATGCAATGCTAAGTTGCATTAATAGAGAGATTCAATCAAGATCACGCGAGGTACTAATACCACTCTATAAAGCCCTAGTAAGGCCACACCTAGAGTACTGCATCCAGTTTTGGTCACCACACTATTAAAAAATGTTGAGACTCTAGAAAGAGTGTAGAGAAGAGCAACCAGGATGATTTGGGGACTGGAGGCTAAAACATATGAAGAATGGTTGCAGGAACTGGGCATGGCTAGTGTGGTGACGAGAAGGACCAGGGGAGACATGAGAGCAGTGTTCAAATACTTGAGGAGCTGCCACAGAGAGAAGGGAGGGGTCAAACTATTTTCCAAGGCACCTGAAGGCCAGACGAAGAATAATGGATGGAAAATGAACAAGGAGAGATTTAACCTAGAAGTGAGGAGAAATTTTCCGACAGTGAGTGCAATCCACCAATGAAACAGAAGTTGCCTTCAGAAGTTGTAGGAGCTTCATCACTTGAGGCTTTCAAGAAGAGACTGGACTGCCATCTGTCAGAAATGGTGTAGGGTCTCTTTCTTGGCAGGGGGTTGGACTAGATGACCTACAAGGTCCCTTTCAACTCTGTTATTCTGTATATTCTGTTATACTCTCAATATTTAATACTATCCTTGTTCCAAACGACTCTCCTTGATTCCATCACAGTTGCCAATGTTCTTGGTCAAACTCAATTCCCACAGTGGCGTAGAGGGTTTCTGGATGGGTGGAGTACAGGTAGTCTTCCACTTGCAACAGTTCATTTACTGACTGTTCAAAAGTTACAACAGCACTGAAGAAAGTGATTTATGACCATTTTTCACACTTACAACTGTTGCAGTGTCCCCATAGTCACATGATCAAAATTTGGATGCTTGGCAACTGACTCATACTTATGACGCAATGTCCTGGGGGGTGTCATGTGATTACCTTTTTCTGACCTTCTGACAAGCACAGTCAATGGGGAAGCCAAATTCATTTAACAACTGTGTTACTAACTTAACGACTGCAGTGATTCACTTAAGAACTGTGGCACAAAAGGTCGCAAAATTCACTTTAAAAATGTTTCACTTAGCAACAAAACCTTTGGGCTCAATTGTGGACGTAAGTCAAGGACTACCTGTATTTAAATATTTTAAAATAAAATTTTTTTTGCATACCTGCAAATCTCTGGTTTGTCTATCTCCCCACCTCACCCAATGGATACATAATGTCTCCTTGTTTATACAGCCAAACTAAGGTTCCTGAAATAGTTATCAGAAACAGAAGGCTGGATCGTCTCACCAGGAAATGATTTTTTTTTCCAACCAGAAGCCACGGCTGTTTCTGCTATCTGGGTGCAACTAAAAAAGCATAACGGAGGATTGCAATGCAAGCTGATAATTACTGAGACAGAGTCTGCCAGAAAAGAAGCCAGCAATGCAGAGCCAGGAGTAGCCAAAAACTGTAAAATAAGTAGTTACCTTCAATGCTGCAAAGTACATAAAAAACCATAGACTGAAATAGACAAAACCAAACATGTTCCTGGACCCAGATTCGAATCCCTAGTGCCGCGTGATGGAGTGAGCTCCCGTTACTTGTCCCAGCTTCTGCCAACCTAGCAGTTCGAAAGCACATAAAAAATGCAAGTAGAAAAATAGGAACCACTTTTGGTGGGAAGGGAACAGCATTCCTTGCGCCTTCTATGTTTAGTCATGCCGGCCACATGACCAAGGAGACGTCTTCAGATAGCGCTGGCTCTTCGGCTTTGAAACTGAGATAAGCGCTGCCCCCTAGAGTTGGGAACGACTAGAGCAGGGATGTCCAAACTTGGCAACTTTAAGACTTGTGGACTTCAACTCCCAGAATTCCCCAGCCAGCTCTGCTTGTTTAAACAGATTAACAGAGTTGGAAGGGACCTTGTAAATCATATAGTCCAACCCCCTGCCCAAGCAGGAGACCCTACACCAGGGGTGTCAAACTCGATTTTATGGAGGGCCACATCAGGGTTGTGTTTGACCTCGGGGGGGGGGGGGGAGTGGGCATGGCTGGGGTGGACATGGCCAGCTCAATGTCACTCATGTTTACTTGGACTTCCTTTACATATCAGCAGGATTCCTATAAAGCTCTGATAACATCTGGCGATAAAGATTGGGAAAAAATGGAAAGAGGGCAGTTACTTTTTCCTAAAACTGTACATTGGAGCAAGGGTCTCCAACCTTGGCAACTTGAAGACTTGTGGACTGGCAAAGCTGGCTGAGGAATTCTGGGAGTTGAAGTCCACAAGTCTTAAAGTTGCCAAGTTTGGACACCCCTGGACTAGAGTATATGTCCAAGGGGAACCTTTACCTTTTAACCTGGACCCAGAAGGATCTTCCCAGTTTAATCAAACAGAGAACTGTCCATAATGCAGACTAGGCCCTAATGAGGGACCATTGAAAGTGAGGCTGCAATCATCTGCGGCTAAGCGAAGACGAAGGAATTAGCATTAGGATAAAAATGGGTACAGGTAGTCCTTGACTTATGATCCCAATTGAGTACGAACTTTCTGTTGCTAAGCAAAACATTCGTTAATGGAATTTTGTCCCATTTTACCTTTCTTTGCCACAGCTGTTAAGTGAATCACTGCAATTGTTAAGTTTAGTAACACGGTTAAGTGAACCCAGCTTCCACACTGACTTTGCTTATGCAGAGGCGGTTGCAAAGATTTATCACATGACCTCAGGACACTGGAACAGTCATAAATATGAGCCAGTTGTCAAGCGTCCGAATTTCGATCACATGACCATGGGGATGCTGAAGCGGTCGTATATGTGAAAAATAGTCATGTCATTGTTTTCAGTGGTGGTTTAACTTTGAATGGTCACTAAATGAACTGTTGTAAATCGAGGACTTCCAGTATCCCTAAACAGAACCAAGTTATATAAAAGAAAGCGCCTATTTTCAGGACCCTAGTTGAGATGATCTAATCTTTTTTCCAAGGTGAACACGTTTCCTTAGCAAGATGTTTTAGTAGTAGTTTAGAGTTTTACTGTTTTGGCAATTGATGGAGGAGGTGGTGGAGAGGAGGAGGTGGAGGAGAGGAAGAGGAGGTGGTGCTGGGGGAGAAGGAGAGAAGAGGAGGAAGAGGTGGTGGGGGAGGAAGAGGTGGTGGGGGAGGAGGAGGAAGAGGAGGTGGGAGGAGGTGGGGAAAAGGAAGAGAAGGTGGGTGAGGAGGAAGAGGAGGTGGGGGGGAGGAGAAGGTGGGGAAGAGGTGGTGGGGAAGAGGAGGAGGAAGAGGAGGGGGGAGAAGGGGGGAAGAGGAGAAGAAGGTGGGGAAGAGGAGGAAGAGGTGGGGGGAAGGAAGAGGTGGGGGAGAGGAGGAGGAAGAGGAGGAGGGGGGAAAAGGAAGCAGTGGTGGTGGAGGAGGAAGAGGAGGTGGTGGGGGAGAAGAGGAGGAAGAGGTGGAAGAAGGAGGGTAAGGAGGTGGGGGAGAGGAAGAGGAATTGGGGGAGGAGGAAAAGAAGGAGGAGGGGAGAGGAGGAGGAAGAGGAGGTGGTGGTGGTGGTGAAGGTGAAAGAAGAGGACGGGGTGATGGAGGAGGAGGAAGAGATGGGGTGGGGAGAGGGGGAGGAAAAGGTGGGGAGGAGGAAGAGGAGGTGGTGGTGGTGGTGGAGGAAGAGGTGGGGTGGGGGGAGGAGGAAAAGGAGGAGGAGGTGGGGAGGAGGGTGGTGGTAGTCAAGGAGGAGGAGATGGGGGGAAGGAAGAGGAAGAGGTGACGGTGGAAGAGGAGATGGAGGAGGAGGTGGGGGAAGAGAGAGTGGGGGAGGAAGAGGCTACAATCACAGACAATCTAGGGGAGATTTGCCTTGGATACCTAATGGGTGTTGGGGCTGCAGTGAATCCAAGCTGACCTCACCCAGAGCCTTGATCAGTAGGGGGACAGGCACCTCCCATCCAGCATCAGATTGCTGACTCCTGCTTCCAAAAACCTCAAGAGACTTGCCTGCAAGGATGAAGCCACAGCACTGGAAGCAATCACTCCAACTATATCTCTCACTCAAATGGGCCCAGAATTTATACCTACATCAATATTTCTCCACTTCTTAAACGTAGGACTTTTCATCTTGGTTTGTGGGCAGGAATCAGTTTGATACACACTTGTCATCCCCAGCTGAAAGATTCCTTCAAACCTTACCCTGGCAAGTGCCTGCAACAATCTCGGGTTATTATTAGCAAAACACAAAGCACACAAGCTATGCATCTTGCCAAATAAAAACCAACACCAATGACATAACTCCTAACCAGAATAACTGAGATAAACTCCACTGCAGGAATCATCAACTTTTTCAGGCCACAAATAAAATAGATTTGAAGAAAGTGAGAGAATACAAGATTCAGCTGCTTTTAAACACAGTGTAGACGCATAGGGTTGAAAGAGACCATGGAGGTCTTCTAGCCTAACCAATTGACCAGGGAAGAAATCCTCAGACTATACCGGGCAAATAGCTGTCTGGATTTTGCTTGAAAACCTCCAGAATTGGAGGACCCATGACTTCAGGCTGTTCCACGGCTTAACAGCTCTCACTAATCAGGAAATTCCTCCTTATTCTTGTAGGGAGTTAGGACCCACCCCTCTCCTAGGAAAATGAAATATTTTAGGAAATATTAAAAGGGCAGGATATTTACTCTAAAAGTGAGGCACAAACTCACACACATACCCTTTTGTCAACGGGCCATTAAGGCCTGAGCCAGGCTATTCTACATAACAAAGATCTACCCCCTTCGGCTCCAGGGTGATGGGATTAAGACATGGCCCTCAGGACGTGATAGGATTAGCCATCTACCCATCTCACCACATGGCACCTGGAAAGATGACATCATCTAGCAAGACTCAACCAAGCCTGGGACTCAAGGCCAGCCTACAGCAGGGGTGTCCAAACTTGGGAACTTTAAGACTTGTGGATTTCAACTCCAGAATTCCCCAGCCAGCCTGGCTGGGGAATTCTGGGAGTTGAAGTCCACAAGTCTTAAAGTTCCCAAGTTTTGACCCCTCTGGCCTACAGAGTTGCCCCTGCATGTGCCCATGGGAGTCTGACAACCAATCAGAACCCAAGCTCAAATTCAAAAGCCCAGAGAGGGCATAAAACCCGGGGACTCTCAGCATCTCTTCCCTTTTTTCTCCAGCATCTCAAGCCATGTGATCCTGTTCATCAATAAACCTTCTTTCCAAGCAGCTTCCATGTTTCCAGTGTCTTTTTCTCCACTTGGAACTGAACCCAGATGGACATCTCTTCCAACATTCTAAGTTTGTAAAGCTTCCACCCACTGGGCCCTTAGTTCCTGTCCTATCTTGAAGCACTACGAGAGAATAGGGGCAAGGGATTACATTTTGATATCTAAATAAAAGGTTATTATTTCAGATGGTTTTTGTTTTTTGTTTTGTTTTGGGGAGGGGACAAGATTGAGGGCAAAAGAAGAAGGGGATGACAGAGAATGAGGTGGCTGGATGGAGTCACCGAAGAAGTGAAGATGTTGGATAGCTATTTGTCTGAAACGGTATAGGGTTTCCTGCCTAGGCACGGGGTTGGACTAGAAGACCTCCAAGGTCCCTTCCAACTCTACTATTGTATTGTATTGTATTGTAAGTAGGCGGGAGCTTAAATGGACTCCAGACGATGGTAGAGGACAGGAAGGCCTGGAGGAACGTTGTCCATGGGGTCACGATGGGTCAGACACAACTTCACAATTAACAACAACAAAATATTTAATTGTTGAGAGAGAGATGAGGGGAACTTTCCCCTAATGGAAAGGGGATTGTATACTTATGCCATTAGGTATTTTTGTTCATTTTTACCGGATCTTTGCTGACTAATAAGTAGAGCTGAAGATTTAGAAATGAATTTATAGAAAAGGGAGTGAGGTGTGGAATAATTTGGTTGTATTATAAGAGGTAGTGGTAAATTGCTAATGTTAAATATACCTTTTGGAGAATAAAGAGGGAAGTTCCTTCCTCCACCCTCCACCCCTCTCTCGGGTTCTGCACTCTCTAAATAATTTTAAAAAATATTTCCGTATATAAGCTCTTTCTATCTGTTTAATAGGGTTAATAAAATTGGGCTAATAATCTCCACTCATACTCCCAAACTACACCAATTCTTCCTGTGAAATGGCAATTCCAAATTATTTATAAGTGATAACGTATCGAAAATCAAAAGAACCATCAAGCGCACTTGAAAAAGTCCACTTTACAATCAACAATCTCAATTTACAAACAGTTCACTCGAGTTCTAAACCAGAGTATTTTTCTGCCTAAAGAAAAATATATTGGCCTATATTTTACCGGAAAAGTTAACTTCCACAGCAAATAAAGAAAACTGGGGGGGGGGGGGGGACTCAGCTCCAGTTCCAGTCCAGAGGATTTAATTCATTATCGCATGCTGAATTTACTGAAGCCCCTGTCACGATGCAGAGATGGCGACCAGATTAAATGACTTCATAATAATTTCATGAAGGGCAGTATCAACAGCTGCCATCAAAGAGGCTTTATGAAACTCGTACATTCAGACAGGATCTCTCTCTTTCTCTTTCTCTCTCTCCAAATGATAGACGCTGCCTAGAGAAGGTTGCATTTCCAATGGCAGTCATGGCGAACCATTTTGGTGCCGAGTGCCCAAAGCACGTGCACCCCCAAAATGCAATGCCAGTACCTCAACCCCGCGCATGACCTGCCCACTGTGCATGCACCCCCTTCAGCCCATTTTTGGCTTCCAGGTTGGTGCAGGCGGCTTTCCAGGCCCAAAACGGGGCGTGGGGGGCATGTATGCACACACGTGTGAACCTGCAAAATGCAATGCAAACACCCCCCCCCCCGTGCATGCACACCAACCCAATGCGTGCATGCGTGCCCCCCTGCATGCACTCTGTGCATGTACAGCAGAGACCCGGAGACCACTGGCTGGCATGCATGCACGGTGGAACTGGGCTCGGCTCGGCCAATGGCTGGCGTGCCCGTAGAGAAGGCTCTGCATGCCACCTGTGCCACGTGTGCCATACTTCACCATCACGGTCCTATGGCCTTCCCAAAAAGTAGAGTTGTGAATTAGACGGAGCCCTTCAATCTAATCTAAACATTATATAATCCTATTCTGATGAGAGTGTCAATGTGTCCAGCTGATTAAATCAATACCAAAGTTCACTTCTTCTCTGCTTTGTCCCTTCCTATTTATATTTACCCCGCTGTGTTTTTTCTGAAGGCCTTATATAAGGTGTAGAGCTCTATCAGTCATGTGAACACAGTCAAGCGCTCTCAAAAGTAACTACAGTCGTGATATCGGCAAGAAGAGACTAGTTTCCCATAAAGTCTGGTAACCACAGAGCCCTCTCATACATTCCTAGAGTAAGATTCTACATTTAGGCAAGAAAAACGGAACGCACAGGTACAGTATAGGTGGTACCTTGCTCAACAGTAGTAACTGTGAAAGGGATCTTGGAGTCCTAAAAGGACAACCAT